>NW_019942630.1:0-96364 GCF_002910315.2 Salvelinus sp. IW2-2015
TGAGTGTGTGTGTGCATGTGTATTTTGATAACTTACATGTTTGCAGTGTGTGTTAGTGTGTGCATTGATACTAATGTGACGCTGTGTGTCTGCTATGTTGCAGTTTGATCCATAATGTTGACGTCCTGTTGTTAAGTGATATATTTGTCCTTAATGTTGACGTATGTGTGCCGAGTGTGTGCTGTTATCTTGATCCCTAAATGAGCGTCTGGCTGTGTGTTCGCTTGTGGACTTGGTGTGTGTATTTTTATCCCTAATGGTTGACGTTGTGTGTTTTGTTGTGTGTATCTTGATCCCTATGTTGACGTGTGTGTGCATTTGATTCATAATGTCTGACGGTGTGTGTTGTGCGTGTATTTGATACTTAATGTCATCTGACGTGTGCCGTGTGTGTGTATTTGATACCTTAATGTCGACGTGTTGTGTGTGTGCCATTTTTATACCTAATATATGACGTGTTGTTGGTGTGTGTGTTGCTGTGTATGTGTGTGTGTGTGTGTGTGTGTGTGTGTGTGTGCATTTATCCTCAATGTTGACGTCTGTGACTGTGCCTGTGTATATTTATCCCTTAATGTGACGTCATGGTGTGTGTGTGTGTGCGTGTGCGTGTGTCTGTATATGTGTGTGCATTGATTCCCTAATGTTTGGACGTGCTGTGGTGTGTGTGTGTGTTTGTATTTTGATCCCTAATATGAATTCTGATGCTGTGTGTCTCGCTTATTGTGTTGTGTGTGTGCCCTGTGTTGTGTGTGTGTATTTGAGTCCCTACATGTTGACATGTGTGTGTTTGTGTGCTGTGTCCTGTGTGTGTGTGTATTTTGATCCCTAATGTTGCAGTTGTGTGCTGTGTGCATTCTGCATTCATAATTGTTGACGTCGTGTGTGTGTGTGCTGTCGTGTGTGTGGATTGCATTTGATTCCCTACATGTTGCATGCTCGTGTGTTGTGAGTTGGTGTGTTATTTGATTGCCTAATGTTGGAACATGTGTGTATTGTGTATTTGATTTCCTCTAATGTTGACGTCTTCTATGTGTGTCATGTGTGTGTGTGTGTGTGTGTGTGTCTGTAGTGTGTTGTGTGTGTGTGTGTGTGTGTGTGGTGGTGTGTGTGTGCTGTGATCCCCTAATGTTGGTGTGTGTGATGGTTTGGTATTGATCCCTAATGATTGACGTCTCTGTTGTGTGTCGTGTGCAATTAATCCATTGCTGTGTCTGTTGTGTGTGTGTGTGTTGTGTTTTATTTGATTTCTAATGTTGCCATTGTGTGTTGTGTGTGTGTGCTGTATTTTGATTCCCTAATGTTGATGCCTAGTGTGGTGTGTGTGTTTTATGTGTGTGCATACTATATCTTGATCCCTAATGTTACGCTGTGTGTGTGTCTGTGGCATTTGATCCCTAGTTGAACGTCGTGTGCGTGTGTGATCTTTATGATAAATTGCGTCTGTGGACTGTATTTGATCCTTAATTTAAGAGCGTCGTGTGTCCGTGCTGTGCGTGAGTGTGTACTGATCTTTATGTTTAAAAGTGTGTGTGGTGTGTTTTGTAGTGAGTGCGCTCATTTGTATCACTAATAGTTGACGTCTGTGGCTGTGTCCTGTGTGATGTGTTATATATATTTGATCCCTAATGTTTACGTCATGTGTGCTGTGTGTTGATTTGATCCTAAAGTTAGACGTCCTCTGTGTGTGTGTTTATTTGACCCCTAAAGTTGGACGTCGTGTGTGTGGTGTTGGTGCAGTTTAATCCCTTAACTGTTGACGTCTGTTTGAGTGTCGTACCATTTTGATCCCTAAATGTTCGATGTATGTGTGTGGTGTGGGTGTTATTTGATCCCTAACTGTTGATGCCTGCTGTGTGTGTGTGTGTGTGCATGTTGTAGTGTGTGTGTCTATATATATCCCTAATGTCTGACGTCTGTGATGTGACTCTGTGTGCATTTGATCCCTAATGTTTGACGTCTGTGTTGAGCGTGTGTTGATGCTTTATATGTTAAATTGCAGTCTGTGTGCATTTGATCTTAATGTAGACGTGTGTGTGGTGGCGTGAGTGTGTCGCATCTTTATGTTGAAAAGTGTGTGTGTGTCTGCGTTGTGCTGTGAGTCGCCGCTCATTTGATCACTGATGTTGACTCTGTGTGTGATCTCGTGCTGTGTGTGTATATATTTTGATCCGTAATGTTGACGTCTGTGTGTGTGTGTGTGTATTTCATCCCTACTGTTTGACGTCTTGTGTGTGTGTTTAATTTTGACCCCTTACAAGTTGACGTCTTGATGACACAACCCGCTGTGTGTGTGTGTGTGTGTGTCTGTGTGTATTTGATCCCTATAATGAGGTCTGTTGGTGTCTGTGTGTTCTTGAATCCTTAATGTGGATGACTGTGGTGTGTGTGTGTTGTGTGTATTTGATCCCTAATGTGACGTCTGTTTGAGCATGTGGAACATGTTGTGTTATTTGACCCCTAAAGTTGACGTCCTGTGTGTGTGTGTATTTGACCTCGGCCTAATGCTTTGACGTGATGTGTGTGTATGTAGTGCATCTTGATCCCTAATGTTGACGTGTGTGTGTGTTTCGGATCCCTATGTTGACTGTCTGTGTGTGTTGTGGTGTGTATTTTGTCCCTAATGTTGGCGTGTCTGCTTGTGTGGTGTGTATTTGTCCCTAATGTTGACTCTCTGTGAGACTGTGTCGTGTTGTATTGTGGTGCATTGATCCCTAATTGTTGACTTGTGTGTGATGTGTTGTATTTGATCCCTATGTTGACAGGTGTGTGGTGTATTTGAATCCTACATGCTGTTGTCTGGCGTGTTATTTGATCCCTAATGTTTGACGTCTCGTTCTGGCTGTCGTGTACTTTGATCCCTACTGTTGACGTGCACGTTGTGTGTGTGTGTGTATTCGATCCCATATTGTTGACGTCTGGTGAGTGTGTGTGTATCTGATTTCCCTAATGTTGACGTCTCTGTGCGTGTGTGTGTGTGTATGTGATCCATTTATCCCTAATGTTGAACGTGTGTGTGTGTCGCCTCGTGTATTTGATCCCTAATGTTGACGTCTGTGTTGTGTGTGCCATTTGATCCATAAATGTTGACGTCTGTGGTTGTGTCGTGCTGTGTGGGTGTGTATTTTTATCCCCTATGTTGACATGTGTGTGTGCATTTGATCCTAATGTTTGACGTCGTGTGTGGTGTGTGCGTGTATTAATCCTAATAGTGACGTGTGTGTGATTGTGCATTTGATTCCTTTAATGTGACGGACTGTGTGTTTGTGTGTGTGTGTGTTGTATTTGGATCCCTATTGTTGACGTGTATTTCGTGTGTGTGTATTTGATCCCTAATGTTGACGTGTGTGTGGTGCATGTGACTGCATTTTGCATCCCTAATGTTGACGTTGTGTGTGTGTTATTTCAATCCCTAATGTTGACGTCCTGTGTGGTTGTGTGTGTGTGTGTGTGTGTGTGTGTGTGTGTTGTATTTGATCCCTAATGTTAGGCGTGTGTGTGTGTAGTGTTATTTGATCCCTAATGTTGATTCTCTGTGTGTGAAGTTGTGTGTGCTGTATGTGTCTGCATTTGATCCCTAATTGTTTGACCGTGTGCTTGTGCTGTGTATTTATCCAATGTTTGACGTCTGTGTGTGTGTGTGTAGTGTGTGGTTACTTTGATCCCTAACCTTAATTTGACCCAGGTGTGGTGCATTTGATCTATGTTTGAGTCTGTTTGTGTGTGTGCTCTTTGATCCTAATCGTTGACGTGTTATGTGTGTGTGTGTATTTGATCCCTAATTTGACGTAATGTGTGTGTGTGTGGCATTCTGATCCATAATGTTTGAGTCTATGTGTGTGTGTATTTGATCCGTAATGTTGACGTCTTATGTGTTGTGTGTGTATTTGATCTAATGTGACGTCTGTGTGTGTTGTGATTTGATCCTAATACGTTGCACAGTCCGTGTGGGGTATTGATTCATGTAATGTTGACGTCTGTATGTGTGTATTTGATCCCTATGTTGAGTCTGTTGTGCATGTGTGATTTGATCCTATGTTGACGTCTGTGATGTCGTGTGTGTGATTTAATCCCTAATGTTGGACGTCTGTGGTGCTTGTTCATTTGATCCCCTCAATGTTGATGTTGTGTGTGTGTGCTGTGTGTGTGTGTGTATTTGATCCTTGTTGATGCTGCATGTGTGGTGTGTTATTATTTGATACCCTACATGTTGACAGTTCTGTGTGTGTGTGTGTAATTGAACCCAATGTTGACATCGTTGTGGTGTGTGTGTGTCTGTTGTGCTTCATTTGAACCTAATTTGAAGTCTGTGTGGCGTGTATGTGTGCTGTGTGTTGTGATTTTATGTTTAAAGTGTGCTGTCCTGTGTGTGGTGCGTCTGGTGCATTTGATCTAATGTAGAGTGTGTTGTGTGCGTCTGATCTTTATGTTAAAGTGTACGTGTGTGTTGTGGCGTGTGTCTGTTTAGTGTGAGTGTGTGTGAGTGCGGCTCATTGATCCCTAATGTTGATGTCTGTGTGTGTGTGTGATGTGTTTGATTCCTAATGTTGAACAGTGTCATGGTGTGTGTGTATATTTGATCGCCATATGTTGACGTCTTATGTGTGTGTGTGTGTGTATTGATTCCTAATGTTGACGTGTGTGTGTGTGTAATTGTATCCAAATGTGTGTTGTGTTGTGTGTCTGTTTATGTATATTTGATCCCTAATTTGTCGATTTGGTGTGGTGTGTGTGTGTGTGTGCGCATTTGTTCGTAATGTTCACGTCTGGTGTGTGTGTTGTGTATTTGATCCTAATGTTGACGTCTGTGTGTGTGTCGTTATTTGATCCTTATGTTGGTGTCTGTGTGTGTGTGTGTCTTGTGTGTGTGTATATTTGATCCTATGTTGATTGTCTGTGTGTTGATTCAATTGATCCCTAATGTTGAGTGTGTGAACGTGTGTGTGTTTGCGTATTTTATCCTAATGTTGACAGGTTGTGGTGTTTTCTGTTTGCGCTGTGATGTGTGTGTGGGGTGTATTTGATCCTTAATGTTGACGTGTGGTGTGTATTGTCGCTAATTTTTAATGTTGTGAGTGGTGTGTGTGTTTTTGATTCCCTAATGTTGCCAGTGAGTGTGTGTTGTGTTGATTTATCCTTTAAGTTGACAATTTGTGTGTGGTGTGAGTGGTGTGTATTTGAATTCCTTAATGTTTGACGATGTATTTTGTCTTATGTTGAAGTGTGTGTGTGTGTATATTTGATCCTCAATGTTGACGTGCAGTGTGTGTATTTTGATCGCTAATGGTTGCTGTACGTCCGTTGTGTGTGTGTATATATTGAATCTCTGATTTTGACGTCTCAGTGTGTGTGTGTGTATTTGATTCCTAATGTTGGATCATCTTGTGAGTGTGTGTTTGTTTGTGATCGCCTTTTTTGATCATAATGTTGACGTGTGTGTGTGCGTGTGCGTGTACTTTGATCCCTATATTAGTTCGCACTTCTGATGTGTGTCATTGATCCTAAAGTTGACGGCTGTGTGTATGTATTGATCTTAATGTTGGATTGTGTGTGTGTGGGTATGTGTGCATTTTTGTCCTAATGTTGGTGGTGTGTGTGTTTGATGCGCTAATGTTGACTGTGAGTGTGTGTGTGTGTGTATTTGATGCCCGTATGTTTGACTTCATGTGTCGTGTGTGTGTCTATGGTGCGTTTTGATCGCTAATGTTGACGTCTGTATGTGTGTGTGTGTGTTATTTGATTCCCTATGTTTGGACCGTGTGTGTGTGTGTGTAATTGATCCCAAATGTGTTGTGTGTGTGTCTGTTTTATGTAATATTTGATCGCCTAATGTTGTCGACTTTGTGTGTGTGTTGTGTGTGTGTGTGTGGCGCATTTGATCCCTAATGTTTCACCGCTCTGTGTGTGATGTGTGCTAGTTTTGATCCAATAATCTGTTGCACGTCTGATGTGTGTTGTGTGGTATTTGATCCTTATTGTTGGGTCTGTCCCGTGTGTCTGTGTGTGTGTATATTTGATCTCCTAATGTTGATGTCTTGTGTGTCTGTTCATTGATCCCTTATGTTGACGTGTGTGAACCGTGTGCGTGTGTTTGCGTATTTTATCCTAATGTTGAGTCTGCTGTGGTGTTCCTGTTTGTGTGTGTGTGTGGGTGTGTATTTGTCCTTTAATGGTTGACGTGCTGTGTGTGTATCTTGCATCCCTAATTTTAATGTCTGTGATGTGTGTGTGCTGTATTTTGATCCCTAATGTTGACCGTGAGTGGTTGTGTGTATTTCTCCTTTATTGACATTTGTGTGTGTTGTGTGTGCTGAGTGTGTGTATTGATCCCTAATGTTGAGTGTATTTGATCGCCTTATGTTGAAGTTGTGGTGTGTTTGTGTGTATTTGATCCTTAATGTTGACGTGTGTGTGTGATTTTGATCCTATTTTTAATAGTCTGTGAGTGTGTGTGTGTTTTTGCATCCTAATTGTTGACGTGAGCTGTGTGTGTGTATTGATCCCCTTTAAGTTTGACATTTGTGTGTGTTGTGAGTGTGTATATTTGATCCTCATGTTGAGTCGAGATGTGTGTATGTTTGATCCATAATGTTGACGTCTCCGTGTGTGTGGTGGTGTATATTTGATCTCTGATTTTGACGTCTGTTGTGTGTGCTTTGTATTTGATTCCTAATGTTGACATCTGTGAGTGTGTGTTGTTTGCATGTGCTTATTTGATCCATATCGTTGATGTGTGGTGTGTGCGTAGGCTGTACTTGATCCATATTGTTGGACCTTACCTGTTGTGTTGTATGGATCCTAAAGTTGACGGTGTGGTGTGTATTCTGATCCCTAATGTTGATTGTGTGTGTGTGTATGTCGTGCATTTGATCTCGTAATGTTCTGGTTTGTGTGTGGTGTTTGATCCTAATGTTGACCGTGAGTGTGTTGGTGTTGATTTGACTCCCTAATGTTGACTTCTGTGTGTGTGTGTGTCTATGGTGCGTTTTCTTGATCCCTAATGGTGACCGTGTTTATGTTGATTGTGTTGGATCCCTAAAGTTGGAGTGTGTGTGTGTGTGCATTGATCCCTAATGTATCTGAGTGTGTGTCTGTATTTGATCCCTAATGTTGAGTGGCTGGTAGTTTTGATCCTAATGTTGACGTTTGAGTGTGTGTGTGTTTTTGATCCCTTATATTGAAGTGTGATGTGTGGTGTATATTTGTTCTCATGTTGACCTGAGTGTGTGTATCCTTTGTCCATAATTGTTGCACGTCTGTGTGTGTTGTGTGTTTATTTTACGATCCTCCCTACTGTTGATGTGTATATTTGATCTTGATTTTGACGTTGTGTTGTGTGTGCACTTGATTCCTCAATGTGACCCGCTGTGAGGCGGTTAGCTGTGTTCATGTTTGTGTGTGTGCTTATTTGATCCCTAAGTTCGACGCTTGAGCCGTGTGTGTATTCTGATCCATAATGTTGACGTGTGTGTGTGGTGTTGCGTGCGTACTATAGATCCATTATTGTTGACTTTGTGGTGTGTGTGTCTGTGGTCTGTGTTTGTGTGGTCGTGCGTTTTTTGATCCTAATGTTGACGGGTTTTGTGTTGTGTGTGTGTACTTGTGATCCCTAAATGTTGACGGCCTGTGTGGTTCTGAATTGTGCCTTGTGTGTATTTGATCCCTATGTTTGCTTCTGTGTGTGTGTGTGTTGTTATGTTGCGTTTTTGATCCTAAATGTTGACGTGTTTATGTCGTGTTATTGGATCCCATAAGTTGGAGTGTGTGTGTGTGTGCATTTGATCCCTAATGTTGGTGTGTTGTGTATTTTCCCCTAATGTTGTGATGTGTGTTGTATATTTGATACTAATGTTGACGTGGTGTTGTGTGTGTATATTTGATCCCTTTACTTGAAGTGTGTGTGTGTGTTATATCTTGAATTCCTCATGTTGAGCGTGCGTGTGTGATTTGATCCATAATGTTGACGTCTGTGTGTGTGTGTGTGTTATTGTTTAGATCCCTACTGTTGTTGATGTGATATTTGTCCCTTAATGTTTGACGTCTGAGCGTGTGTGTATTTGATCATATGTTGAACGTGACTGTGTTGTGTGTGCGTGCGTGTGTACTTGATCATCATTTGTTGACTTCTTGTGTGTGTGTGTCTGTGTCTGTGTTTGTGTGTTGCGCGTTTTTGATCTTCCTAAATGTTGACGTGTTTATGTGCGTGTGTATGGATCGCCTAAAGTTGACGGCATGTGTAGCTGTGTGTGTGTGTGTATTGATCCCTAATGTTGACATCTAGCTGTGTGATTGATCCTATGTTGACGTCTGTGTGTGTTTGTGTGCATTTGATCCGTAACGTTTGGTGTCTGGTGTGATGTTGGTGTTTTGATCAAATGTTGACATGTGTGTGTCTTTGTGTGTATTTGATCCCGTAATGTTGAGTGTGCTGGTGTGTGTGTTATTTCATCCTAATGTTGACAGTCTGTGTTCACATTTGATCCCTAATGTCGTCTGTGTGTTGTGTGGTATTGATCCCCTAATGTTGACGCTGGATGTGATGTGTATTCGATCCAATTTGTTTAGTGTGTGTTGCTGTGTGTGTGTATTTGATCCCTTATCGGGGGTTGACAGTTCTGTGTTCACATTTTCACTTAACTGTACGTCTTTTGTGTGTGTGTGTATTTGATCACTAATGCTGACGTGTGTGTGTGTATGTGTGTGTTGGTGTATATACGATCCCTAATGTTGACGTCTGTGTGTGTATTTGATCCCTAATGTTGACATCTCTGTGTGTGTGTGTGTGTGTTTGATCCCTAATGTTGGTGTCTGTGTTTGATTCCTAATGTTGACGTTTGTGTGTGTTTTTGATCCCTAATGTTGGYGTTTGTGTGTGTTYKATCCCAATGTTGACATTTGTGTGTGTTTGATCCCTAATGTTGACGTTTGTGTATATTTGATCCCTAATGTTGACGTTTGTGTGTGTGTTTGATCCCTAATGTKRACGTTTGTGTATATTTGATCCCTAATGTTGACGTTTGTGTATATTTGATCCCCAATGTTGACGTTTATGTGCGTTTTTGATCCCTAATGTTGACGTTTGTGTGCGTTTTTGATCCCTAATGTTGACGTTTGTGTGTGTTTGATCCCAATGTTGACATTTGTGTGTGTTTGATCCCAATGTTGACATTTGTGTGTGTTTGATCCCAATGTTGACATTTGTGTGTGTTTGATTGCTAATGTTGACATTTGTGTGTGTTTGATTGCTAATGTTGACGTGTGTATATTTGATCCCTAATGTTGGTGTTTGTGTATATTTGATCCCTAATGTTGGTGTTTGTGTGTGTTTGATCCCAATGTTGTTGTTTGTGTGTGTTTGATCCCTAATGTTGGCGTGTGTGTTTGATTCCTAATGTTGGTGTGTGTGTTTAATCCCGCCAGGTGTGTGTGTCCATGAGGTCGTCCATGCTGGTCTTGATCCTCGTGGTCAGTGCCCAGGCCGTGTGCACCATGGGAGGAAACTTCTGCCCCCCGACCTCCACTCAGCAGCAGGGCCCTGCCCCAAACAGGACTCCTAACTCTGCCCCCACCGTGGACCCCAAACTCTTCACCAAGCGACGCTACCGCTCGCCCCGCGTTCTCTTCAGTGCGCAGCCGCCCGACACGGAGCCCACAGGACGCCAGGGGTCAGGGGCCAGCAGGGCAAGGCGCATGGTAGGTCAGCCACAGCACCGGGGGGTGTACTCTGTGTGTGAGAGTGTCAGCAACTGGGTGGGCAACAAGACCAAGGCCACAGATATATCTGGCAATGAGGTGGAGGTGCTCCCGGACGTCAACATTAACAACGTCAAGAAAAAGCAGTACTTCTTTGAGACCACGTGCCGTGGCCCCCGGGCGGGCAGCTCTGGCTGCCTGGGCATCGACGGGCGACACTGGAACTCCTACTGCACCAACTCGCACACCTTCGTGCGGGCGCTGACTTCCTTCAAGGACCTGGTGGCCTGGAGAGCTGGTCCGCATCGATGTGGCGTCTGTGTGTGTGTGCTCAGCCAAGAGTCCTGAGGAGCAGTGACCGTACTGTAATCACTCTGGCCCTGTAGTCACTGCAGTAACTGACCGATAGGACCACATGCACTGTTTATGAAGTCACTGCAATACTGCATGTTCCACCCCCCCCACGCATCTGGAGTACTGCCAGTTCCAACCTCCGACCCCCCCCCACTGGAGCACTGCAAATCCACCCCCACTGGAGCACTGCAGTTCCACCCCACCCATTGGAGCACTGCAATTCCCCACCGCACACTGGAGTACTTAGGCCAGTTCACGCGACCCCCACCACCGGCCACTGATGCACTGGCAGTTTCAACCCCGCCGCTACGCGCCACTGGAGCATTCTGTCACGATTCCACGCCCCCACCCATGGAAGATGCAGTTGCCACCACCTCACTGGAGGCATGCAGTTCCACCCCCCCCACCCCACTGGAGTTGATCAACCCTGCATGTCGCACCACCCGCCCACGGTCTCGTCCCCCACCACTGGAGCACTGGCAGTTCACCCCGCAACCCCACGTGGAGTAACTGCAGTTCCACCCCCATACCCTACTGGAGCCACTGCAGTTCCAGCCCCCCACTACCGCCACTGGTAGGAGACTGCAGTCTCAACCCCCACCGGCCACTGGGCACTGCAGTTTCCACGCCACCGTCAACCCCACTGGGAGTATGCGAGTTATCAACCCCCCCCACCCCCCTCCTCCCGATACTGGAGCACTGCAGTTCGCAACCCCCACCTCCACCCATCTGGAGGACTGGCAATTCATCTCCCCACCACCTCCCCCTCTGGAGCACTTGCAGTTCAACCCCCATCCACTCAGATTCCCACACCCCTAGCTGGAGTACTGCAGTTCGCAAACACCTCCCCTCCCCTTGGAGACTCAGTTCCAACCCCCGAACGGCCTGCCACTCGCAACTGGAGTAGTTGCAGTTTCAACTCGACCACGGTCCACGTGTCCATGGGAGTACTATGCAGTTTCCAACCCCTGACCGCAATGTGGAGTGAGCTTTGGACATCTCTTCTACACCCCACGCAGCCATCAGCTCACAGTTAATTATTGATTGAGGACTGCATGTATATAAACCAACCATTTGTTTATTAGTTGTTGTTGTTGTTGTTATTTATTAAACACCTCAGTACATGCACTGCATCTTGTGTGGCGTTATTGTCTGGGTGGTGGGTGTGGTGTCCGTCACAGGKACTAATGAACAACAGAAGGACAAATAACAGGTAGGCTAGGAGACAGTACTGTAATGTCAAAACAAGTCGCTATACTTAGAGGTTTTCTAAACGACACAAAATCCTGCTCCATGAGAATGTCGATGAATAGAAGCATATGGCATTATTTTGATGTGCTTTGGTCAGCCTTTGGCTCATGCCTTCTGAGATTTCACTTTGTTATTTCAGGGAAAAAAAATATTTCAATTTTTTTCCCAAGAATCTCCATTTCAACTTGGATGAACCAGGCATATCTAAAATAAAAAGTCACTGTGGAAAAAATGTGTCCTAGAGTAGGTTTCCCGAAAGCTTCGTAGCTAACGTGATGCTTTATTTCTCTCCATGGGCTGACTTTCCCGAAAGCCTCAGTCCGTTTGCGTCATGGAGAGAAATAACTTGAAGAGAATACCTAAAGTGCCATGTTGGCTACGAGGCTTTCGGGAAATTTACTCCAGAATACAGTTTCCCCACTTTTTGGTCTATTTAAATTTTTATTTTAGAAGATGTGCCATGTTCATGATCATTGAAAGGTTTCCCGAAAGCTTCGTAGCACTTTTATTTCTCCCATGGCCATGACAATCTATTTATCTTATTTCACCCATAACTGAAACAGACCGATGCGTTCGGGAAACTCAACCCAAAAACAACTCTACTGTCCCTCAGACACCTTTAACGTGGTCCAGCAGTCCTGGCTACATCTGGGATAAATCAAGGGATTGGAATATCCTCCTGGCTGCATAGAGCATCTCCACAGCCCAAACACTGAGCTGGACAGCCAGCAATGCATCCACCTCCTGGCTGTGACCCAAGGGATGAGCAGGTCAGGTTAACCACAGGGTAATGAGGTCACATCTGTGGAGCTACAGCACTTGTCTTCAACCCTAAACCTAAAAAGACCCACATGGTGTGACTTGTTGTAATGTATGTATTGTAAATTAAAGTTTAAAAAATATATTTCAGCCTGTATACAGATGTAGGATGTAAATTTGAGCAAGTTTCCTACATACGGAAAATAATCMTGCAGYAACAGGAAATGTGAATTGTTATGTGGATTATGAAAATCTTTGCAGGTGTTGATACATTTTGCATTAGGGCAAATCAAGTGGAAATTCCAAACATTGGAASCCCTTTTAACCCTCAAATGAACTACAAGTTTGCATTTCCTGCTGTGCAGGAAAATTCTCAGCAACAAAAGACTGATCAGATTAAGATCCTACATCTGTATGTATTTTCAAATCTTCCTGTTGGAAAATGGAACTTGAAATGGCACTTTTGTTCCAGCCCATGTGTTAGAACAACTGGTTCAATGTATTCAACTTATAATGAAGCCCTTGATTAGTTGAATCAAGTGTAATTA
Organism: Salvelinus sp. IW2-2015; assembly: GCF_002910315.2. NCBI lineage: Eukaryota > Metazoa > Chordata > Actinopteri > Salmoniformes > Salmonidae > Salvelinus > Salvelinus sp. IW2-2015. The sequence continues at coordinate 12,603 of NW_019942630.1, forward strand.
TTGGCTGAAACAAACACATGCATACCATGTGGGTCTCTGGGACCAGGACAGAATTACGCTGATCTACAGTCTGAGAGTTTACAGAAGTCACAGTAACATTAAACAGAATACTTTCAGTCCTAAAAGCAGAAATGTAAGAGCAGGCCAGCATTTTTGTCCCATTACCRTTACACAACTGTTTCTCTGTCATTTTCAGTGAGCGCTTGTTCTGTTAATTCCAGAGGAAATAGAGGTGGTGTTTTTGTTGACCTAACCTAAGTGACATGCTGGTGAAGAATGCAGACAARTTGGGCTCTATTCAATCCACCTTGTGGAAATTCAGATTTACAGTGCTTGATTTCAAATACACACTCAAATGCATTTCCATTTCACTCTAATATTTAGAGGGCTGATCTTTTAAGGGATGTTTTAAAGCTGAAGAAGAGTAAACCCCTGAAACAAGGTTTGCCAACATTCAATAGTGGAGCGTAAACCACAGATCAATACTGCCCTCTAGTGTTCTTCATGATGATCAACAATCTCTCTACAGCTCAAAGACATCACTACATTGACCATCCCCAATCACATTCATACTGCCATAGACAGGGTACCATTCTGGTCATGGAGAAAGGACAGGTAAAAAGACAACTACAAACTCCTCTCAGAGTAGTAATGTTAAACCAAATATCTCTATGCCATGATTTCTTAGCCAGCTAGTTACACTTGATAACCATTTACTATTCCTAGCTGGAAAACAAAACCATATGTAAAACCGTGATTTTACCCTGATGTAGGCTGATGACCCAGTATAAATGCTTCAGTTATRGTCATGTCCTKAACCRGAGAGAAATACAATGTTGAAGTTGTTTGATCCACAGGCTGTACTTGGATAGAGAAGCCATTCAGACAGAGCCAGCAGAGGTCGCTGTTTACCTTTCCTCAGCCAATAAAATAAAAAATGAGTAGAGATCACTGTGACCTTCGCTGCCACAACTAATGCCCTACCTCTTTCCCTGCCAATGGACAAGAGTAATACGAGATTTAAAAAGGTCCTCTGCTATTCTAACAATGAAACRAACATCAAAGGTAAAAAATAAATMAAATAAGTTAATACCTTCATTTGGATGAGTCCAACAATGTCATTTTCACCGATTTTCTCTAAATCAAGTGCTAGCATAGGCTACTGTATTTTAAAACCATATATTTAGTGGAAATTCAATACCACCAATATAATGCTGTCCGATGTATCAGAACTTGTTCAACAAACTTGTGTACAACATAGTGGAATCCTGAGTGACTTACAAGGCGTGGTCATGATGGTGTTTTGGGCATAACAAAGATCCCACAGGACTATTTCCATAATAAACAGATTATTCCATGAGCGAGCAGCCGCACACAAGCCTAAGATCAACATGCGCAATGCTAAGCGTCAGCTGGAGTGGTGTAAAGCTCACCGTCATTGGATTCTGGAGCAGTGGAAATGCGTTCTCYGGAGTGATGAATCACGCTTCACCATCTGGCAGTCTGACGGACTAATCTGGGTTTGGCGGATGCCAGGACAATGCTACCTGCCCCAATGCATAGTGCCAGCTCTAAAGTTTGGTGAAGGAGGAATATAATGGTCTGGGGCTGTTTTTCATGGTTTGGGCTAGGCCCCTTAGTTCCAGTGAAGGGAAATCTTAAAGCTACAGCATACAATGACATTCTAGACAATTCTGTGCTTCCAACTTTGTGGCAACAGTTTGGGAAAGGCCCTTTCCTGTTTCAGCATGACAATGCCCCTGTGCAGGTACATACAGAAATGGTTTGCGAGATCGGTGTGGAAGAACTTGGACTGGCCTGCACAGAGCCCTGACCTCAACCCCATCGATCCCYTATTGGGATGAATTGGAAAGCCGACTGCARGCCAGGCCTAATCGCCAAACATCAGTCTCCATTCTCACTAATGCCCGGGGCTAAATGGAAGCAAGTGCCCAAGCAACGTTCCAACATCTAGTGGAAAGCCTTCCCAGAAGAGTGGAGGMTGTTATAGCATAAAGGGGGGGACCAACTCAATATTAAATGCCCATGATTTTGGAATRAGATGTTCGACTAGCAGTCCACATACTTTTGATCATGTACTGTAGCTATGATGTCCCACTACATTTCCAATCCCCCTTCCTCAAACTATTTGGAATTGTGATGCGATGTGACTTTTTTTTCTGGAAATGTGTCTTGAGTTTTGTCTGGGGGGGGATCTGTTTTGGCCACATCTTAAAGCTGTTTATTGTTATTTTAGAATGGATGGGAATAGGCTCTGCTCATTCTCAGGAATATCAAGGTTACATTTGCTTATAGACATGTTGTCAGACTCAGCATACATTTAGGCCTTTTACCCAAAGAATAAGGGCACAAGGCTGTCAGCAGTCTACTAACAATTGTTGTCACATTGCTAAGAAATGTGTTCATATCAAATGTTTTTTTACCTGTTTTCATATTGTTTTCTTACAATTTTTTACAAATGTGTCACATTTCTGAAACACATTGTTCTTGATTATACAATAAAACAAAAAAAATACATATAAATATGATGGACATTACAGTACTTTAGCTCTGTTGCCGAGTGTAGAACGCTAGAACTCTCTCCCTCTCCCTCTTCCCTCTAAGACAATTGGTCATCCCCAGAGTGGTGTCACTTTGTCAGACAGCAGCCCTTTGTGCCTAGTTAAGAGACAAAAAGCAGTGGCGTTGTGAGACAAGCCAAAGAGGGCGGGTGGTAGAGGACAGGAGAAAACAGTCCGTTTGGGGTACAGTGCCTATACTTAGACAGCAGTACCATTCTGGTCATGGAGAAAGAACATGTAAAATACAACGACAAACTCCTCTCAGAGTAGTAATGTTAAACCAACAATCTATGCCATGATTTCCTTGCCAGTGATTTACTATTCCTAGCTGGAAAACAAAACAAAAATAAACTCAAAACCATATGTAAAACCGTGATTTTACCCTGATGTAGACTGATGACCCAGTATAAATGCTTCAGTTATGGTCATGTCCTTAACCAGAGAGAAACACAATGTTTAAGTTGTTTGATCCACAGGATGTATTTGGATAGAGAAGCAATTCAGACCGAAAGCCAGCAGAGGTCRCTGTTTCTCTCCTCAGCCAATAGAGTCAAAACAAAATGAGCAGAGATCGCTGTGACCTTCMCTGCCACAACTAATGCCCTACCTCCTTCCCTGCCAATGGACAAGAGTAATAYGAGTYTTAAAAAAGGTGCTCTGCTACTCTAACAATGAAAAGAAAACCAAAGATATCATAATAATAATATTCCTTTCATTTGGCTCAATGAAACAATGATATTAGATTTTCACCTATTGTCTCTGAATCATGTGCTAGCATACTGTATTTTACAAACATATTTGCTGGAAATTCAATACCACCAATATAATGCTATCTGATGTATCAGAACTTTTTCAACAGACTTGTGTACAACAATTTTTCTCATGAAATGATTGATGAGCAACGTCATAGTGGAATCCTGAGTGACTTACAAGGCGTGGTCATGATGGTGTTTTGGGCATAACAAAGATCCCACAGGACTATTTCCATAATAAACAGATGATATTTAGCCAACAAGTGCTCAGCTTACAGTAACGTTCAAAAGTTTGGGGTCACTTAGAAATGACCTTGTTTTTGAAAGAAAAGCACATTTTTTGTCCATTAAAATAACATCAAATTGATCAGAAATACAGTGTAGACATTGTTAATGTTGTAGCTGGAAATGGCAGATTATGTATGGAATATCTACATAGGCGTACAGAGGCCCATTATCAGCAACCATCACTCCTGTGTTCYAATGGCACGTTGTGTTAGCTAATCCAAGTATATAACTTTAAAAGGCTAATTGATCATTAGAAAACCCTTTCGCAATTATGTTAGCACAGCTGAAAACTGTTGTTCTGATTAAAGAAGCAATAAAACTGTCCTTCTTTAGACTAGTTGAGTATCTGGAGCGTCAACATTTGTGGGTTCGATTACAGGCTCAAAACCTGCAAAACACCAGTCTCAACGTCAACAGTGAAGAGGCGACTCCGGGATGCTGGCCTTCTAGGCAGAGTTGCAAAGAAAAAGCCATATCTCAGACTGGTCAATAAAAATAMAAGTTTAAGATGGGCAAAAGAACACAGACACTGGACAGAGGAAGATTGGAAAAAAGTATTATGGAGTTTCTCTGTCCAGTGTCTGTGTTCTTTTGCCCATCTTAAACATTTATTTTTAATGGCCAGTCTGAGATATTACTTTTTCTTTGCAACTCTGCCTAGAAGGCCAGCATCCCGGAGTTGTCAGTTGAGGACTTGTGAGGCGTCTGTTTATCAAACTAGACACTAAATGTACTTGTTCTCTTGCTCAGTTGTGCACCGGTGCCTCCCACTCTTTCTATTCTGGTTAGAGCCAGAGTTTGGGGATGMCAATTTTCACAATAAAAATGCACCTTTATAATAAAAAGCATTACATGCATAATCACATTTGCAGTCACTTTTGCTAATGGTGTTTTCCCGCTAATGGAACATTCACCCTTATAGCCTACTGCCATGTGTGCACTGCTGCGCTTATAAATGTGAAGAAATAGCTTACTAGTTTATAAACATTTTAAGCTAAACGTTCTGATCTGTTGCATCAGCCACATTGCGTAAAAATATTTTTTTGATGCTAGTGGTTGTATTAATTTGGGATCTATCGCATCCCACAACTGCCCCAGACTATGTTTGGAATATTTATTTATCGCACATAATAGGTTGACTTTTGTACTATGGGGGATAGTGGATTGACATAGGCTAGTGCTTTTGCTGTTCGTTAGGCCTACTCAACTTGTTGGCTGACGAAAAGTAAATATGGACAGTTCCTCCAATATCTTCAATATGCACCTCGGAATTGGATAAGGACGCTCRCAGTTGCGTCCCCGATGTGTCTGTCTTCACTTGTAGCCTGTGAAAGACCCGATCACGTGACGGAGAGCCATGTGAGTGAGGYGCTTCGGATTGCCCAGCACACTCAGGGAGAAGGGCACAACGCAGCACCCTGGGCCGTAAAAGGCATGGGTTTTTTAGGGTGCATTACGGCCACAAAGGGGATGCCGCCGTGAAATTCGAGTCATTATCAAGTGCTTGTCAAATTGTGAATGATAGACTATTGGAGTGTGTACAGCCTGTGCAAAAAACAAAACAGAGCTCATGTCTTTCAAGTGACATTTTTCAAATCATCATTAGAGATTCATCATGCAGCCTTATAATGTATTCAAAATCAAAACATATAGCCCAACATTTGTAGAACAACTAAAGTTACATTAATAACTAAATTAAGGATATAGGAGTACCTATTTTGTTAACTGCTCAACACAAACAATAGCTGCATGTGCGCACTCCCTCAAATAATTTGGCGAAAATATGTATATTTTATTCAGCTTTGTTCAGTTGAATTCTTCATACTATAAAACAATATAAAATAATGCCACGGAATTATAAGCAAGTCTTGTCTGCTAAATAAACTAGTGTAGCCACATCAGGACAACTCAGAGTATACTATTCTTTTCTTCTGAAAAGAAAGGTTCTTTAGACCCGTCTAAAATAAATAATGGATTTATTGTGAAGGTGTAGGCTATATTACATGGATTATGCTTGTAGGCAATGTGTGGAAGCCAAGAGATGCTAAATATGACTCRCCACCTGGATTCGGTCTTATGTAGCAAAATTTGMATGTCTGTTTTTTGGATAAAAATTGAGACAAAATCATACACTGTATTTGAGGAACAATGGGAAAGTAATTCTGCTTTGAATGTTGATAAACTTGTAAACTCACTTTTGAGAAAATGGCATTTTAGGGTTTCGGTGAGAGAGCTCTTCATCTACACCCATTCAACATCGTTCACACCCTCTTAAGCTTTAGCCCCACCCATCGCGTTTCATTCTCTGAGCGTTCAGAGCACGCACTTGACGCTCTGGCGATGATTTGTTTACCTCTACTGGCAACAATTTTATTATGCTTTTTTGCCGACGTTTACTGACACTGGCCATATTCAACTGGTGTTGTACACTTTAGCTTAAGACATGTACCTAGGTAAACAACATGTAAGATCACACATATTACGTCACGTTAGCTAACGCACCAGCCACCTAACGTTAGCTAGTTAAGCAACAAATCATGTCATTACTACCCTGCATGAATCTGCTGGGAGCTAACCAACCAGGTTCAATGTTAGCTAGCTAAAATTAGGCTCTAAATAGCAAAGCTAACGCATCTGGGAWATGAATAATAACATACACGCAACATTAGCTAGGGAGCCAGCCAGCTAACGTTAGCTAGCTAACAGTACACTAGCTTAAGATGTAGCTAGCTAACGTAAACTCASCCCATTCCGTATAAATCTGCGTAACCGCGACTTTCAAACGAGGCTTCAAAGAAACCTAATGGGACTGTAGCTACTGTGTTGACTTWAAARAAATCGGGGGTGTGAACTAGGTTTCTATTCATGCGTTGATCGACATGGTAATGGCTCTATAGTATTGGAGAAAAGTTGAAAAAAACTGGCCCTCCGTTACATCTTGACGTGTCATGTCGTAACGTACAGCACGCATAAAGCAACTATTTCTGTCTTACAATCTCTCTCCACCAGGTGTAGCACTTCTCTCATCGTTTAAAAACAAGAAATGGACAGTGACGGGGGTAAGGGGATACCTAGTCATTTTTTTCGTCATCATTGCATACGATCCTCATTCTCAAAGCCGCTGTTTACTTCTAAGATCACTTTAGCACCGCCCTAAAAACCCGATTGAAATTCGACACAAACCTTCAAATAGGTATGTAATGACACATTATATAAACTCTTTATAGTGTTTTATTTACATTTTAGAGGCGATAAGGTGATAAGTTGGACAGATCGWGTGAAAAAAGCAATTTTCCCACACGACATCTGTCCTTCTCACTACCACGCATTAGTTTCGCTTCCCCACCCGCCACTTTTAAAAAGACCCGACATGGCTCATTGCCTGCTTGAATTATGCAGAAACRGGCAGTGTTTAGGTCATGTAATCGATTTTGTTAGAAAGGGGAGAAGTTGTGCTTTACAATGGTATTGACATTACAGTTGATCGGGTAGTATTACGTTTCGGGGCGTTAAAATAAGGGCAATTGTACGGACCAAGGCAATGTACGAGTTTACATTAGCTAGGTAAACAATGAACCTAGCTAGGTAAACAACACGTAATATCACACACACACACACACACACCGTGAGCCAGCCAGCTAACATTAGCTAGTTAAACAACAATTAATAATAACATCATACATGTAGCGTTAGCTAGGGAGCCAGCCAGCTAACTTTAGCTAGCTAGCTAACAGTACACTTTAGCTTGAAATGAAACCACTTTCTGTCAAAATTAGAAACGTGTAATATCTGAAAATGTAGCCAGCTAGACTATCTTAAACGTATACATCATCATGCATGATGGATGTATCTCCCTGTCACGGATCCATGCCACAAATGCCCTTAGTTTGAAGACGTTATCCAGAAACAGGTGTTTTCGTMATCTCTTTAGCTATCATACTCTAATTCCACTGATTTCAAAACTCGATCCCCTAGAAAGTGGGGAGCAACACTTACGCAGCTACATTGTTTTTAAAAAGCAGTGTTCGACAGGATTACCAACACAGACTGAGCGCAAATAGACAGAGGCCTTCTATTTGGCAGACCAATCCAAACTCCTCTCTCRGCATGTCCAGCCGACTCATTATCTCAGCCAATCATGATTAGTGGGAAGGTTGCCGGCTTTTTCTGTGGTTTACCAACAAGGYTCGTATTTTAACAATTGTATTAGTATTTACAGGTGGCATACAAGTTTGTTTTTAAGGGACATGAAAAGTTCACATGTCCGAGAAGGCATTTCCGCCAAAGAACGCATTTTGATTAAAAATAAAAAAAATCATTTTATTTATTTATTTTTACTTTCAAATAGTTCTCCTGTGAAGTCGCGACTTGAGACATACTACTAGTTTCCTAAAACGGGTCACAAATGTGTTTGTTAATTAACGGTCAATTACCGTGAGAACGACAATCAAGAAATTGTGTGACCACCACAGCCCTAACTGGACATGAATTGGAAATGCACACACCTGTCTAGATAAGGTCCCACAATTGACAGTGCATGTCAGAGCAAAAACCAAGCCATGAGGTCAAAGGAATTGTCTGTAGAGCTCGGAGACAGAATTGTGTCGAGGCAGATCTCTACAGCATTGAAGATCCCCAAGAACACAGTGGCCTCCAATATTCTTAAATTGAAGAAGTTTGGAACCACCAAGACTCTTCCTAGGGCTGGCCGTCCGGCCAAACTGAACAATCGGGAGAGAAGGGCCTTGGTCAGGGAGGTGACCAAGAACTCGATGGTCACTYTGACAGAGCTCCAGAGTTCCTCTGTGGAGATGGGAGAACCTTCCAGAAGGACAACCAGCTCTTCAGCACTCTGCCAATCAGGMTTTATGGTAGAGTGGCCAGATGGAAGCCACTCCTCAGTAAAAGGTACATGACAGCCCGCTTGAAGTTTGCCAAAAAGGCACCTAAAGACTCTCAGACCATGAGAAACAAGATTCTCTGGTCTGATGAAACCAAGATTGAAGTCTTTGGCCTGAATGCCAAGAGTCACGTCTGGAGGAAACCTGACACAATCCCTACTGTGAAGCATGGTGGTAGCAGCATCATGCTATGGGGATGTTTTTCAGCGGCAGGGAAACTAGTCAGGATCGAGGGCAAGATGAACGGAGCAAAGTATAGAGAGATCCTTGATGAAAACCTGCTCCAGAGCGCTCAGGACCTCAGACTGGGGCAAAGGTTCACCTTCCAACAGGACAACAATCCTAAGCACACAGCCAAGACAACACAGAAGTGGTTTCCGGACAAGGCTCTGAATTTCCTTGACCACTCAAGCCAGAGCCCAGCCAGAGCCCGGACTTGAACCCGATCGAACATCACTGGAGAGACCTGAAAACTGCTGCGCAGTGAAACTCCGCATCCAACCTGACAGAGAAGAATGGGAGAAGCTCCCCAAATACAGGTGTGCCAAGCCTGTAGCGTCATACAGAAGACTCGTGGCTGTAATCGCATCCAAAAGGTGCTTCAACAAAGTACTGAGTAAATGGTCTGAATACTTATGTAAATGTGATCTGTTTTTTTTATTTTTAACCTGTTTTGCCTGTCATTATAGTGTATTGTGTGTAGATTTCAGGGGGGGACAAATACATTTTAGAATAAGGGTGTAACGTAACAATTTGGAAAAAGTCAAGGGGTCTGAATACTTTCTGAATGCACTGTAAATGCAGTGCCTAATAAATAAGCAGACCTTCAATAAAGTGTTTCAGCCAGTGGAGGCTCCTCAGGAGGAAGGAGAGGACCATCCTCCTCAGTGAACTTCACAAGAACAAAATATTTTTTTTTAGTTATCCATTTTAGAGAAAACTTTACGAAATAGATTTACATCACCAAATAATTGATTAAAACACTGTTTTGCGAAGAATGTCTACAGTAGCCTCAACAGTACTCTGTAGGGTAACACCATGATGTAGCTGGAGGACAGCTAGCTTCCGTCCTCCTCTCAGTACATTGACTTCAATACAAAACCTAGGAGGCTCATGGTTCTCACCCCCTTCCATAGACTTACACAGTAATTATGACAACTTCCATAACWAGAGCTCTTGCAGCATGAACTGACATGTTGTCCATCCATTCATCAGAGAATGAATTTAGTACTGAAACCATAAGCTAAGGTTAGCTAGCACTGCAGAGCATAAAATGTGGTGAGTGGTTGACTCAGAGAGTGAAAGACAATAGTTGAACAGTTTTGAATAAATGTATTTCTTCAAAAAATTAAGGAAAAGCAAGAGAGAGAGTGGAAAAATAGACACTTACTTAGCTAAGGAATGCAGCTAGCTAGTTTAGCGTACTCAAACACCAGGCTCAAACAGAAAGGGATGCTATGTTAGCTAGCTGGCTATGGCTAAGCAACACTGGAACTCTTCCAAGTCAGGCTAAGCTATTGGATTTATACATTTATTTCCACTGGGGCATGCCGGTGTAACCGCTAAACAGCTTGCTGCTGACTATACAGTGTACTGYATGATTGTTGCGGGTTTACTAACGATTTAGTTCTAGTAGCTATGWTGACTATGACGTTAATATGGTGACAAAGATGTAGGCTGTGTGTAGCGGTTAGCGGATATGACTTCAAGGTTTGGCAAGGTTTTTTTCACCTGGTCACAGAAAGCTGATGTGTTGTGCACTAAAGTCCACAAGCAAAGTAAAAAGGTGAGAGGATTAGAGCGCGTAGATGCGAGAAGGAATACAACGATCAACGGGATCATGCTGTTTGTATGTGGCTGCTATGGAAGTGAACTGTGTTTTGTGTGATCATGAGTGTAATTCATTCGCCTATTCTGTTGAAAAACATTTTTTTACGGAAGCATACGGAACAAACGGGGATAAAACATACCTGAATGTCAAATAAAAACTCTAATTTACAACTGTTGGACTAGTGACTACACCCTAGATCAGCTAGATGCAGGCAAGAATGTGCAAGCCGGTATTGAATGTGTCAATGCCTGACACCTTGATTACTCAAATTTTTCTCAACCTGAGCACCTACGTTGTAACTTGTCATTCATAGGCTAGGTTGTAGCAACCTCATGATGGGTAAGGAAAATGTAAGTATCATGTAGTAGCTTAAACCTATCAATGTTACATTGAGCTAGGTGAATGGATAATTTAATAGAAATAAGGCTGTGCTCATAAAAAACATTGTACCCTGCAAGAACAAAATACAACAGAATATAAGTGTAAAATGTCAATATATTGATATTGGCTACTGAACAGTATTTTAGCCTTACGCTATAAAGTTTTTTGTTGTTGTGCAGGGAGTCACCATTGAGACCAGTGTCTATTTTTCAAGGGAGCCCTGCAATACAATTTCATAGTACAAAAAAAGTATAATTCAATATAAAACAAGTAAAATACAGCACAATTGCCACAGACAAACATAAATATACACAATATAAGCTAAGGACTCTGGGACTAAACACCTCCCTCTGCAACTGGATCCTGGACTTCCTGACGGGCCGCCCCCAGTTGTAAGGGTAGGTAACAACACATCCGCCACGCTGATCCGCAACACAGGGGCCCCTCAGTGGTGCGTGCTCAGTCCCCTTCTGTACTCCCTGTTCACTCATGACTGCATGGCCAAGCACGACTCCAACACCATCATTAAGTTTGCCGACATGATCAAGACAAGGGAGATGCTTGTGGACTACAGGAAAAGGAGGACCAAGCTCATCGACGGGGCTGTAGTGGAGCAGGTTGAGAGCTTCAAGTTCCTTGGTGTCCACATCACCAACAAACTAACATGGACCAAGCACACCAAGACAGCCTTGAAGATTTGGCATGGGTCCTCAGATCCTCAAAAGGTTCTACAGCTGCACCATCGAGAGCATCCTGACTGGTTGCATCACTGCCTGGTTTGGCAACTGCTCGGCCTCCAACTGCAAGGCACTACAGAGGGTAGTGCGTACGACCCACTACATCACTGGGGCCAAGCTTCCTGCCATCCAGAATCTCTATACCAGGCAGTGTCAGAGGAAAGCCCTAAAAATTGTCAAAGACTCCAGCCACCCTAGTCATAGACTGTTCTCTCTGCTACCGGATGGCAAGTGGTACCGGAGCGCCAAATCTAGGTCAAAAAGGCTTCTAAACAGCTGCCCCCCCCAAGCCATAAGACATCTAATCAAATGGCTACCCAGACTATTTGCATTTCACCCCCCCCCTTTTTTTTTACCCTGCTGCTACTCTGTTGTTATCTATGCATAGTCACTTTAATAACTCTATCTACATGTACATGTTACCTCAATTACCTCGACTAACCAGTGCCCCCACACATTGACTCTGTACCGGTACCCTCTGTATATAGCCTCTCTATTGTTATTTTACTGCTGCTCTTTAATTATTTGCTACTTTTATTTCTTATTCTTAAGTATTATGGAGAATAATTTTTTTTTTTAACTGCATTGTTGGTTAGGGCTTCTAAGTAAGCGTTTCACTGTAAGGTCTACCTASACCTGTTGTATTCGGCGCATGTGACAAATAAAATTTGATTTATAAACACAACACAATCAACTAAAACAAACACATAAGTTATAAAATTCCTGTCTACTCTCCAAACTGCCCCAGGGACACTAAGACCATGTGTAATGTTTTTGGGAAATAATTACAAACATATGGAGAAGAAAAACTAAAGGACGATTTAACTAACTCCGTAGACACCCATAGGAGTCTCCAGAGTAGAATCGGACCGATTATGATTTTTACCGATCACAGATACGATTATTGGAGGACCAAAAACCATACCGATTAAATCGGCACAATTTTTTATTTTTATTTGTAATAATGACAATTACAAAATACTATAGAACACTTATTTTAACTTATATAATACATCAATAAAACTCAATTAGCCTCAAATAAATGATGAAACATGTTCAATTTGTTTAAATAATGCAAAACACCAGTGTTGGGAAGAAAGTAAAGTGCAAAATATGTGCCATGTAAGAAAGCTAACGTTTAAGTTCCTTGTTCAGAACATGAGAAACATATGAGCTTTGGTTCCTTCTAACATGAGTCTTCAATATTCCCAGGTAAGAAGTTTTAGGTTGTAGTTATTATAGGAATTGTAGGACTATTTCTCCTATCCGATTGTATGTCATATTACCTTTGACTATTTGTGTTCTTATAGGCACTTTTGTATTGCCAGTGTAACAGTATGCTTCCGTCCCTCTCTCACTCCTACCTGGGCTCGAACCAGGAAAACACGACAACACCACCCTCGAAGCAGCGTTACCCATGCAGAGCAAGGGGAACAACTACTCCAAGTCTCAGCGAGTGACGTTTGAAACGTATCATAGCGCGCACCCGCAATACTAGCTAGCCATTTCACATCCTTACACCAGCCTAATCTGTGAGTTGATAGGCTTGAAGTCATAAAACAGCGCCAATATTTGAACACAGTGGCGAGCTGCTGCAAAACACACAAAAGTGTCTGTTTAAATAATGCTTACGAGCCTGCTGGTGCCTCCCATCGCTCAGTCAGACGGCTCTATCAAATCTAGACTTAATTAAACATAATAACACACACAAATACGAGCCTAGTCATTAATATGGTCGAATCCGGAAATTATCATTCTCGAAACAAAACGTTTATTTCCTTCAGTGAAATACGAACCCATTCCGTATTTTATTCTAACGATGGCATCCATAAGTCAAAATCAATTCCTGTTACATTGCACAATCTTCAATGTTATGTTCATATTTACGTAAAATCTTCTGGCAAATTAGTTCGTAATGAGCCAGGGCCCAAACTGTTGCATATACCCTGACTCTGCGTGCATGAAGCAAGAGAAGTGAACAATTTCACCTGGTTATATTGCCTGCTAACCTGGATTTCTTTTAGCTACAGTGGAGAAGAGTATTTATTAACCTGCAATCGGCAGTGTTTCCTACTTACAAAGCATGTAGAGGTCTGTCATTTATCATAGGTACACTTCAACTGTGAGAGACGGAATCTAAAACATGATTTTGGATTTTTAGTAATTAATTGCATTTATATGCATGACAAAGTATTTTGATACATCAGAAAAGCAGAACTTAATATTTTGGTACAGAAAACCTTTGTTTGCAATTACAGAGTCATCGTTTCCTGTAGTTTTCTGACCAGGGTTTTGCACACACTGCAGCAGGATTTTGGCCCACTTCCTCACTAGACCTTCTCCAGACCTCAGGTTTCGGGGCTGTGCTGGGCAATACGGAACTTTCAGCTCCCTCAAAGATTTTCTATTGGTTCAGTCTGGAGACTGCTAGGCCACTTGAGATGCCCTTGAGATGCTTCTTACGGAGCCACTCCTTAGTTGCCCTGCGTGTTGTTTCGGGTCGTTGTCATGCTGGAGACCCAGCCACGACCCATCTTCAATGCTCTTACTGAGGAAGGAGTTTGTTGCCAAAGTCTCGCGATACATGCCCCATCCATCCTTCCCTCAATACGGATGCAGTCCTCCGTCCCCTTTGCAGAAAAGCATCCCCAAGAATGATGTCTCACCTCCATGCTTCACATGTTGATAGTGTTCTTGGGTTGTACTCATCCTTCTTCTTCTCCAAACACGGCGAGTGGAGTTTAGACCAAAAGCTCTTATTTTTGTCTCATCAGACCACATGACCTTCTCCCATTCCTCCTCTGGATCATCCAGATGTCATGTGCAAACTTCAAACGGCCTGGACATGCGCTGGCTTGAGCAGTGGACCTTGCGTGCGCTGCAGGATTTTAATCCATGACGGCGTAGTGTTTACTAATGGTTTTCTTTGAGACTGTGTCCCAGCTCTCTTCAGGTCATTGACCAGGTCCTGCCGTGTTGTTCTGGGCTGATCCCTCACCTTCTTATGATCACTTGATGCCCCACGATGTAGATCGTTGCATGAGCCCCAGACTGAGGGTTTGACCGTCATCTTGAACTTCTTCCATTTTCTAATAACTGCGCCAACAGTTGTTGGCCTTCTCACCAACTGCTTGCCTATTGTCCTGTAGCCCATCCCAGCCTTGTGCAGGTCTACAATATTTTCCCTATGTCCTTACACAGCTCTCTGGTCTTGGCCATTGTGGAGAGGTTGGAGTCTGTTTATTGAGTGTGTGGACAGGTGTCTTTTATACAGGTAACGAGTTCAAACAGGTGCAGTTAATACAGGCAATGAGTGGAGAACAGAGGGCTTCTTTAAGAAAACTAATGGTCTGTGAGAGCCGGAATTCTTACTGGTTGGTAGGTAATCAAATACTTATGTCATGCAATAAAATGCAAATTAATTACTAAAAATCACAATGTTGATTTTCTGGATTTTTGTTTAGATTCTGTCTCTCACAGTTGTAGTTACCTATGATAAAATTACAGACCTCTTAATGCTTCGTAAGTAGGAAAACCTGCAAAATCGGCAGTGTATCAAATACTTTATATATGCAGGTTTAAAAATATATACTTCTGTGTATTGATTTTAAGAAAGGCATACGTTGGTAGCAAACGACAGTCCTGTTTCGCGAATGCGCACCGCATCGATTATATGCAACGCAGGACACCGCTAGAATAAACTATAGTAATACTATCACCCTGTGTAGTTAACTAGTGATTATGATTGATTGATTGCTTTTATAAGATAAGTTTAATGCTAGCTAGCAACTTACCTTGGCTTCTTACTGCATTCGTGTAACAGGCAGCTCCTTGATGGAGTGCAATGTAAAGCCAGGATCGTATTTTTTATAGCGTTGGACTAGTTAACTGTAAGGTTGCAAGATTGAATCCCCGAGCTGACAAGGTAAAAATCTGTCGTTCTGCCCCTGAACAAGGCAGTTAACCCACCGTTCCTAGGCCGTCATTGAAAATAAGAATGTGTTCTTAACTGACTTGCCTAGTTAAATAAAGGTGTAAAAAAATATATATATATATTTTTTTTAATCGGCCAAATCGGTGTCCAAAAATACCGATATCCAATTGTTATGAAAACTTGAAATCGGCCCTGATTAATCAGTCGACCTCTACTCCAGAGTTAACCAATCCTGTGAACGGGTTTGATAACTTGTAATTTACGGTTTGATAACTTGTCATTTTACATCTAATAGTGAAGTTAGGTAAGTCGGAAGCTTATGGAGCAGGGCATTGTAAACAAAAAGTGCATATTGATGTGATCTACGTGACTTCTAAGTGGTCCAACCAACCATTTGGTAAATAATACATTGATGAGTAATAAAACGGTCTGTTGTGATAAAACAAAGGGCTCTATGAAAAACGGCATCTAGGGGGATAAGGGTAGAAGCAGCTGCACTTTGATAAATATAATCACCATTATCAAGAAAAGGTAGAAAGATTGACTACACAATCTGCTTCCTGCTACTAGAGACACAAGATCTGTTTCAGTAAAAAAAAAAGCCCACTAAATCTTTGAACGATAATTCATTGTCAATCCATGTCAATGTATGCAGATACTCATTCGATTATGGAACCATGCGTAATAAATAAGTAATAATTAATCTGAGACAATTTTACAAGAACTCGAAAATATAATGTATTTAGTTTTGCCTGTATTAAGCACAAATTTTTAAATCAGTAAGGACTTCCTGTACAGCTGCAAGATCAGACAGTAGCCTTGTCACAGCCAGGTCAGCTGTCAGTGCAATTGTGTACATAATAGTATAATCTGCATATAGATGAAATGTACAACTTTTACCAGACTGACCAATAGCATTTATATAAATAGTGAAAAGAACAGGTCCTAGAATTGAGCCCTGCGGAACACCTTTATGTACTTCAAGAAATTTGGACTTCTGTCACTTAGATAATCATGAAAACAAGAGCAGGCGTCAGAGCCCAGGCCATTTGAGGACAACTTGTTCAACAAAATAGCATGACCAACAGTATCAAACGCTTTTGACAKGTCCACAAACAAGGCAGCACAATTAATTTTAGCATCTAAAGCATTGACAATATCATTAACAACTGAAGTAGTTGCTATAATAGTGCTATGCCCTGGCCTAAACCCAGATTGATTTATATTCAAAATACCATGCTCATAAAAAAGGAGCGTAGTTGCTTTTTTACCAAAGATTCGATAATCTTAGCTAGACATGAAAGCCTGGCTATGGGACGATAATTATCAAGATCACTACCATCTCCGCCCTTATGGAGTGGCAGCACATAAGGAGTTTTCCATACTTTTGGAATATTTCCTGATAACAAATGTTAGCTTTAAGATATGGGTTACAAAGTCAGCAATGAGGGGGGCAGCATATTTGAGCAGACCCGGCTCCAATTGGTAAGCCCCTGTGAATGTATTGGTATCTATAGCAAGYAAGGAATCAAGGACATATTTTTCTGTGAATTGCCAAAATGCAAAAACTTGACTACCATCTGCAAAATTTCTAMAAATCAGCATTTAACCCAGATAGCCTGCTGAAATAAAATGACGATTAAATGCGTCAATTATGGAGAAGAAAAATCCTAATGGGGCCAGAATTAATAAATTGTTGGTGCTGAGAGGAGAAAGTGCAACCCTTTAAAGATTTGACAGTTTTCCAGAATTTTGCCATTGTCCCCTTACAATCAGAAAGAGTGGTTACATAATAGATTTAGCCTTTTTGGTCAGTCTTACACATTGATTCCTCAGTCGCCTAAAAGATTGCCAATCCGGGACGGATTACAAATTATAGCCTATCTCCGTGATTCGTTATGTATATTATTGAAGTCAGGTGTTAGAGCTGGGCTGGGACAAAACCCTTCACACACACCCCTGTTCTTYGGGACTTCCTGCAATGACAAACAGACCAAAGCAGTATGAGTCATTATACCCATAAAATCTGGAAATGGTTCCAATAATTTTTTCCAGCATTCATTTTTCCCATAAAGAATTTTATAAACACTTCAAATAAGGGCTGTGTTTTGTGTAGGCTCACCATGGCGTGACAWTTTGATAACTGTGTAAATCTCTCTCGGACAAGGCAACTTTAATCAATATAGTTGCCTGTATTTACCCYCCAAAAATKGCTAATTAGCTGCTAATATGGCTATCATACAGGACTACAAAAACCTGTTTCAACCTGGAACACTATTCTCCTGCTGTGGTCTGTTTGTCATTGCAGGAAGTCCTGAWGAGCAGGAGTGTGTGAAGGGTTTTGTCCCAGACCATCTGTAACACCTGATTTAAACAATCAACATAATGAATCACAGCGATAGGTTATGATTTGTAATCAGGTATGAACTGGGCTGGAACAAAAGCTTAGACACATTCCTGCCATTCAGATCTGGAGCTGWCCATCCTTTTTAARTCATTATTCTTTACTATGGGTACAATTGGAGTGCATGTTTCACTCTCAAGTTGAACTTGAACTTGTTGACTGATGCCAAGSCATGTACAGTACCAGTCAAAAGTTTGGACACACCTACTCATTCAAGGGGTTCTTTATTTGTACTATTTTCTACATAATAGAATAATAGTGAAGACATCAAAACTATAAAATAACAGCTATGGAATCATGTAGTAACCCCAATTTTTTTTAAACAAATCAAAATATATTTTTCATTTTAGATTCTTCAAAGTATCCACCCTTTGCCTTGACAGCTTTGCACACTCTTGGCATTCTCTCAACCAGCTTCACCTGGAATGCTTCCCACACATGCTGAGCACTTGTTGGCTGCTTTTCACTCTGCGGTCCAACTCATCCCAAACCATCTCAAATTGGCTTGATGTCAGGTGATTGTGGAGGCCAGGTCATCTGATGCAGCACTCCATCACTCTCCTTCTTGGTCAAATAGCCCTTACAGCCTGGAGGTGTGTTGGGTCATTGTCCTGTTGAAAAACAAATGGATAGCCCCACTAACCAAACCAGTGGGATGGCATATCTCTGCAGAATGCTGTTAGCCATGCTGGTTAAGTGTGCCTTAAATTCTAAATAAATCACTGACAGTGTCATCAGAAAAGCACCCACACACCATCACACCTCCATGCTTCACGGTGGGAACCACACATGCGGAGATCATCCATTCACCTACTCTGCATCTCACAAAGACACGCCGGTTGGAACCAAAAATCACACATTTGGATCAGCAGACCAAAGGATAGATTTCCACTGTTCTATGTCCAATGCTCGTGTTTCTTGGCACAAGCAAGTCTTCTTATTATTGGTGTCCTTACTAGTGTTTTTTTTGCAGCAATTCAACCATGAAGGCCTGATTCACGCAGTCTCCTCTGAACAGTTGATTGTTTAGATGTGTCTGTTACTTGAACTCTGAAGAATTTATTTGGGCTGCAATTTCTGAGGCTTGTAACTCTAATAAATGTATCCTCTGCAGCAGAGGTAACTCTTCCTTTCCTGTGGAGGTCTCATGAGAGCCAGTTTCATCATAGCGCTTGATGGTTTTTGCGAATGCACTTGAAGAAACTTTCAAAGTTCTTGAAATTTTCTGGATTAACTGACCTTCATGTCTTAAAGTAATGGATGTCATTTCTCTTTGCTTATTTGAGCTGTTCTTGCCATAATATGGACTTTGAATTTTACCAAATAATCTAACTTCTGTATACCAACCCTACCTTGTGACAACACAACTGATTGACTCAAACGCAATTAAGTAAAGAAATTCCACAAATTAACAAGGCACATCTGTTAAATGAAAGGCATTCCAGGTAACTACCTCATGAAGCTGGTTGAGAAAATTCCAAGAGCGTGCAAATCTGTCATCAAGGCAAAGGGAGGTACTTTTAAAGAATCTCAAATATAAAATATATTTGGATTTAACACTTTTTTGGTTACAAAATGATTCCATGTGTGTTATTTCATAGTTTTGATGTCTTCACTACTATTCTACAATGTAGAAAATGGTAAAAAATAAATAAATAAAAACCTTGAATGAGTAGGTGTGTTCAAACTTTTGACTGGTACTGTAGGCTATTGTTCTGGCCTGTGTGGTTCATATGTGTTGTAGTTTGTTGCATCGTATTGCTTAGTTTATCATTTGTGTCAACTTTGAATTCAATTTAAAGGCATAGATTGTTAACTTCCTCAATTTAGTACCTGACCTTTACAGATGCATACCTGAAKACAAACCAAGTCTCCAATTGTCCCAGTACTGGTTGATGTGCAGGCCTAAGTGACCACACACACTCAAATGGACCTACAGCTGGGGTAAGATTCTTCCATCATTCACACACAGTAGACACAGTTTAATTAAACCACCATGTTGTCAACCAAATGCTGTCCTCATTGCTTAAGTTTTATTGTCTATGACTCAATTTGTGGAAATACTGTGATCACTCATCTTTAATGTTGTGATTCAGACACATGATGACCACAATTTGAACGCTGCAACCGAGATGGAATGACATCGAGGGACACACGCTGAGACCCTGAGTATGACTGGACATGGGCTAGGATATTTGTGACGACCTAAAATGGGATGCAGAAGCACACCAGCACACCTTTTAATGTTAATGCCGTGGCCAACCATCCCTCTAGTTACCCCTTATTCCACACTTTGCCTTTTATGCTCCATGGACCCTCAACTTGACACTTTGGAACTCTCCATCTTCTCGCTATAAACCTACCCTACCTTCATCCATTTTCCAAATCCAGCTTCCTTCACTTGTTCTTCTCCTGATATGATAACATCTAGTAACACGTTTAAAAGTGTTGTGGTGTAATGCAGGGATCTTGCATGTCTACATTTATGCTAATTAGCATTTTCGAATCAGAGTAAATAGAGCCGAATATATTGATAAAARTCACCTTGTCCAAGAGAGATWTACACGGTTATCAAAACGTCACGCCAGGGAAAGCCTACATGAAACACAAGCCTTTGAAGTGGTTCTAAAATCACTAATGGAAAAATGAAAGGTGAAAAAAAAACGATTGGAACCATTTCTGTGTTTGCCGCTAGGTTTTATGGGTATTATGACACGTCCACTGGTGAGGTAGTGGGATTGGTTGTTTAGCAACAAAACCGGTTAAGATTGTTGACAAAATATAAACTATATTTTTTCTCCAATGTTTATTGAAAACATATATACATTTACACAATGAGCACTTGTTGTCGCTCAAATACAGCTTGCAGTTGTTGGTAGCTAGCTAAAATCAGTCAAAACACCTCAAAACGAGACATTGTATAAAGAACAAGATGAAACTAGCTGAGACGAGTCACTTACGATTTCCCACATGGCAGTTTCGTGTCATTGCTGATAGTTAACTACCTGGTCATCCATAATCACAACAAGAGATTTTTACCCCATTAAAGTGTCGATATCGGTTTCGTGACGTTGTCAGCTAACCCAGCTATCTGATTAATCTCTACACTCACGAGTCAATGACAGAAAATGGGCGGTCCGACAACTAGTGTAAAATTCCTCTACAGATATAACAATGAGACAGATATTTCACTGGATGTATAAATGAGAAGCATCCGATGTGCGGATCCACTCACTACCAAATAGGGTAGTGCGGGGAAGCCCACTGGCGGGCTGTGGGAGAAGATGGAACGACATGGATTTTGGCCGACATTTTGCAAATCTTCTCATCAATTAAACATTTGATCTCAATACAGTTTCTGTTCCCAAAACTAGAATCTGTTATGAACGGAACGGACCAAGTTTTGTAGACTTCACCCTTTGCAAAAGTTTGTAAAAATCGCGCTGTTTAGGAGTGCAACGGCGAATTGAGTTAATGCACACGCGCACATCACGGAAATATGCAGATGTAAACTAGAACGCGCCAATAGGATATTGCTAGCGCGTGCTTGGCTCTGCCCACCTCCTTGCTTGTTCTGCCCACTCTGACTCATTTGTTGTTATTGGAAATGACAAGTTCTGGTCTATCTTGGTTTCCTTAAAAATCTTTGGCTCCTGCAATTATTTTGAGATTGCAGCGCGGGTTGTATGGTTGATGTCCAGTTATTTCCAACCCACATTTTTGAACAAAGTCTCACTCTCTTCTTGATCTTGTATTAGGATCYAGGATTTTTTTTAAACTCTGGAATCATGAGTAAAGTGCAAGGTGGGATGAAATGCGTGAAATATC
The DNA here is from genome assembly GCF_002910315.2 of Salvelinus sp. IW2-2015. Taxonomy (NCBI): domain Eukaryota; kingdom Metazoa; phylum Chordata; class Actinopteri; order Salmoniformes; family Salmonidae; genus Salvelinus; species Salvelinus sp. IW2-2015. The sequence continues at coordinate 34,241 of NW_019942630.1, forward strand.
TCCTTTTCGTTTTCAACTTCATATTATGGGTAAGTGTTGGTCCTACTATCGATCAATTAATATACAGTTATTCAATCATAAACAAGGTTGTATGTGTGCATAATTGATCGTGACTCCTTATAAATTGCGGATGCATTTTGCAGCGAGTGAATCTCTCACGCTGGTTGAAGCCGATTCATTTATATTCTTATCTAGGTCTGGAGGGAAACTTAATTTCGTTTAAGGTCTGTCTCTGCAATGTTATCTGATTTTTATCAGAGTTATCAATATAACTCGTTTCTTTTTTCCACGTATGTTGTTACCAATAGTAGTCTTATTCAGACGGATGAGATAGGACTTCCTCACACATACACACACGTACTGTACACACACTCTCTTTCTATTCTCATCCTTCTTTAACCATGATGTGGCACATTGTACCATCTGAATTTCATGTATAACGTCAACAAAATGCGTGAATTAACTATGTTAACAACTATTATATGTCTGCAAAAAGTATGTTCAAATTACATTTTCAAATTAAATCGTATTTGTCACATGCGCCGAATACAACAGGTGTAGACTTTACCGTGAAATGCTTACTTAACAAGCCCTTAACCAACAATGAAGTTCAAGAAATAGAGTTGGAAAATATTTACTGAATAAACTAAAGTAAAAAAWATATATATATATATCAAAAAGTGACAAGAAAATTACATAACAATAACGAGGCTTTATACAGTCTCACTATGTTGCTGTGAGTCAAACATAGCATAGGCCTATGAATTTGTTGCAGAACTGCAGTTTGTTTCTACATTTCCAACATAGCTATCTATGATAATAGAAATCCTATTAAATAACTAGATGGGATATGTCATAAAACCTCACAGTTCCAGACTGGGGCAGAAAAGGCAGCCATATTGGTCAGGGAGACATCCAAACCTGTCTAATTGGAATGAATGGCAGTAGAGGAATAATCTTGATTTTTCTTATGTAGGAAAATAAAAGTTATGTGATATATCAGAAATTGTGTAATAGTATTATTGTCACTCTACATTATTAATTAAAATATAGTTTCCATGGGTTTTATACCAATTTTCCGATAAATAGCCTAAAATATGTAAACAGACCATACATGTCTCCATGTTTTGTTTCATTGGAAAGCTGTGAGTGCTATTATATAATACAATATCAGTACTTGTTGCATTTACAACTTGTCTAAGTCTTATCATCAACTGATTTCAGTCAGTGTATGTCTGTGGATGTACTGCATTGTTTGAATGGAATGTTGGCATAAACTTCTTAAAATCAATCCCATATACTATGATCTTACAAAAAAAAGGTTTTAAATTCTCTAGTTCAGCCAGTATTAAAAACAGTCAAATGCTGCTCAAAGATGCCCTCTGGTGGTCAAACTAGCACTAACTAGCATTAATGGCAACAATGGCTGACACTAAAATAACGCGCCATAGAATTCTGCGGCAGCCCGCAAGCTGTGCTGCAGTACGACGCAACTTTTAAAGAAAGAACCACTGTAGTCCCAGTCGGTATTAGATAGAACGTCGCGGCCCTACCCGCCAGTGTGGAAACAACCAGTGCTTACCTAGGTTACCCCATTGGCTCACACCAAAAACATGACCTTTTTTAAACACAATTTTCTTGTCTGCTTGTTTTAGTCAATTACAAAACTACATTTAAGAAAAGTCCAACATGTCTAAAGATAACTTTAGCTTTTCGGCACGTTTTGTTATTTCTGYATAACAGAAAATTAGCTATGAAGTTGGCTCTTTTATACTGTGGGTCAATGGCAAWWWWWTKTTTGTTTCCCTCAATTTGTGGGCGTGGGTGAATATCGACTCAGACTATTAGCAGTGAATCTGAAACATTTATGGAATCATTCCTCTAAAGCTGGCTAGCTAGCTATCAAACATACAGTGCAGATACATTCTTAAAATGCATTATTTTTATTTTTTCATTTCACCTTTATTTAACCAGTTAGGTCAGTTGAGAACAAGTTCTCATTTACAACTGCGACCTGGCCAGGATAAAGCAAAGCAGTGCGACAAAAACAACAACAGAGTTGTTACACATAAACAAACGTACAGTCAATAACATAATAGAACATTTTTATCTCAGCACTGGCAAATCATGGTTGACCAACTCCCTGACTAAAATGTCTGACATTTAGGCCGTCATAAGACGGTTACTCTCCATTCTAGTTTTGAAACTCCTAATTCTATGGCTATGATGGCTCACCACATTTCCGACCCCCCTCCCATGAACAATTTGGCATTGTGATGTTATTTTTTTTCTGGGAATGTGTTGAGTTTTGTCAGAGGCGATGGGGTCTGTTTTAGTCACATCTTAAAGAAGGCTGTTGGTATTTTAGAACAGACTTTGCTCATTCTTGGAATATCAAGTTTACATTTGCTTATTGCCTGGAAACCCGACGTTGAATTGCATTTAATTCTAGGGAAGAAATTWGCGTTTGAATCAGTCAAGTTTTCTCTCACAACCTCTACAAGACAGAATGTTGAATACAATTATATTTTAACATACTTTACCGGTTGTCTGTGCGGTTGGTCCTTTTAGCGGTGAGAATATATTCACAGGAAAGTATAATTACATCGACATTTCAAASCGCTGGTATTGTGTTCAGATTTCTATCACCTGAAGTGGGCACACAAGATAAAAATACATGAACAAGACGCATGCATACTTGCCCGAGCTCATGCACGTGCTTACATGGTTCTGTGCATGCTGCAGGTGATAGAAATCTGAACACATTGCCAGCGCTTTAAAAAACATAGGATATATTGTCTCACATTCTTACCGGCCAAAAGGACCAACTGTATGGACAACCTGTAAAGTATGTTAAAATATTATTTTATTCAACATTCTGGCTTGTAGAGGTTATGAGAGGAAACTTGCTTGATTCAAACGCTAATTTCTGCCCGAAACGTCGGGTTTCCAGGCCAACTTGCTAATGGACTTTTAGGCCTTTACCCGAAGAATAAGGGAACAATGCTATCAGATATTATCTAACAATTGTTGTCACATTGCTAATATATGTGTTCATATATGAAGTTTTTAAAAAGTTTTCTTAAAGTACCTTTTTTGACCAATGTGTCACGTTTCTGAAACTGAAATACAAATACATTGTTCTTGATGATATACGTAATATTATGGATATTAGAGTATCTCTGTTCCCGACTTTACGATCTAGAGCTCTCTGCCCACAGTAAGACAATTGGTCATCCCCAGAGTGGTGTCACTTCRTCAGACAGGAGCCCTTTGTGCCCAGTTATGAGACAAAAGCAGCAGCGTTGTGAGCTGAGCCAATGAGGGCAGGGTCATAGTGGTGAGGAGAAAGCCAAAGAGGGCGGGGTGGTAGTGGACACAGCTTGAGGCTGAGACACCACGGGCTGCTCTGCCCTGTCTAGGTTTTAGCTGTAGGCACAGATGTAGTATTAGTTTACCCTCTGCCTATCCCTCTGCTTATTCATCCCCATTAGGGGTTTAAAATGTAACACTGACCTTAGGTCAGCGTCTTGGGGCCGTGTCTACTTYGGCTGCCCCTCAACATGGTGCTCTGAAGGCCGAAGGCCCCAGAGGTTAAAAGCAGACTAGTTAGCACGTGTTMCTTTTTTATTACAACATAATACCATTAGATTTCTACTATGTGCAGTAATGGTTGAAAACAACTGTTTATGGTGTATGGATTTTTAATAGGACACAGAGGACACACAAGGGCTATGGTTAGTTGTGAAGTCAATTATTTTCGTACTGGCTGTTCCTTTTAATGAAAACAGCCATTTTTGAGAGTTGTTTTTTTTCTGAGTAAAATGTTTTATTGAGGAGTCTGCCCAAGGGTATCTGCTCAGCCTCTATGTAAGGCCAGGCAGCAMATGGATGGAATACCACCTTGTATCTGGTAAGGCTGTCATGGGGATCAGTGCTGTGCAGTGTCCTGATCTGTTCTCAAGGTCAACTCTAGACAATGTTATTATTAATAGACACCAATCAGTCTGTATCTCATCTATATCATGATTTAATAAAGGTTACGGTTCATGATGACATAAAAACAAAGAATGTATCTGGATAAGAGCATCTGCTAAATGACTTAAATGTAAATGTAAATGTATACAAGATTGTGCAGAATGGGTTAATTGATTGTCAATGTGTTGCATTGTTAAACAGTGAATATCTGTATAACAATGTTGATGATTAATGAATACATGTATTTATTTATTTCCACTAAATGTTATACAGTGAATATTGGTGTATGTTTATGCTTGATCTCTCCTTTTCTGCACCCCAGCTGTGTGGCTCATTTGTGTTGGCAGTGGGATTATGGCTGAGGTTTGACCCAGAGACAGTCCAGCTCCTGACTGGAGAGGAAGCCCCTGAGACCTTCTTCATAGGTGAGTCCAGTTCACAGTGAGACCAGGAGCCCAGACCAGCTGAACACCCTCCCAACTGTTCTATTGGAATTAGTTACCAGTCTCGTGTTTAGTATGGCACAACATAACCATAGCAAAATGCTAACATCTCCTCTGTTTCAAAAAAGGTTTTCAAAAAATKTCCTCACATTTCCTTGTACGGAACACAGCCCAGCTACCTACAATGTTCACTAGCGTAGGAATACGTTTGAAGTACAGTATTTACTACGATAGTAACTTACAACATTAACAATGTTTACACTGTATTTCTGATCAATTTGATGTTATTTTAAAGGACAAGAAATGTGCTTTTCTTTAAAAAACAAGGACATTTCTAAGTGACCCCAAACTTTTGAATGTTAGTGTACACAATCCATGTCTCAATTGTCTCAATGTTTAAAAATCCTTCTTTAACCTGTCTTCTCCCCTTCATCTACACTGATTGAAGTGGATTTAACAAGTGACATCAGCTTTTACCTGGATTCACCTGGTCAGTCTATGTCACTCAGTGTATATGCTATGACAGGAATCTTACCTTTTTGATGGCTTATTCTATTAGAGTCAGCAGTCAATTGCCTGTGGGTCATCATCCCCTTTTAGAACATAATCACAGGTTTATTCTTGCAACAACAAACATATTTCCCACATGAGCTTTTTGAAGAGAACGTGCTTGGAGGGGCATTTTCCTGAGCGTCCAATTATATGAAAACGATAACAATAACATTCACACAGTACCTTCTCAACGTTCAGTATTAAGTACACTTCAGTTCAGTGTTCCATACAATAGCATCTCTCTCAATGGGTCTCCAACATGAAAATTAGTAGAATGCAGCCTATTCTTGTTACTCCCATTTAGAGCATGACCTAAAATGGTGACTTCAATTCATCAGCTCTTCACCATGCCTTCACCCAGTTGGCTGCTGCCCTCAGGGTGCTCTGAGGCWACAGTCTCCTAGCGACCGCCACTCCCATCAGCCAGAAAGTCATGATATCATCAAACATTGCGTCATTCATTGCACATTGTGATATTGACATCTGGTGTCAACTTCTTGATTCAATCCTAGTTAAATGCAGTAAAAGAAGATCTGGATAGATGCCCAAGCTTTGGGATGATGTATGTAATGTAGCTGGTTATGATAACACTATCAAGTTAATTTTGGCTTTCAATGCAAATGTCATACCAGCGCTTGCCTGGGCATCCAAACCATGTGGCACAAAGAGAGCTTCTTACCCAACATAGTGACCTCTGAGTTTGGTAATAGACTCTTAGAAAAAAGGGTTCCAAAAGGGTTCTTCAGCTATCCCCATAGGAACACCCTTTTTGGTTCCAGGTAGAACAGAACCCTTTTGGCTTCTACCTGGAACCAAAAAGCGTTCTCTTAGGGAGACAGCCGAATAACCCTTTTAGGTTCTAGATAGCACTTTATTTTCTTCTAAGAGTCTATTGGTTGTAGCCAACAATACATGCATAACCATGTGTTCTTATCCATTTAATTTCACATTTAATGTGGAGACGTTGCAACCAAAACAAAATTCACTACGATTGATCATGCTTTTATCATATTGCCTTGGCAACACAAGACGCATATAATCTTGGGCTGCATAAGAACCATAGGAGAGAGAAAGGCCTTATTGCAGCTGTCCCGACGAGACAAGTCCAGACTGAACAGACAGAGATACCATAGAGGGGCAAGATRCAGCATTCCCTACGGATGATTCACTTTCCATTCTGTCACTTCTGTGTCTGTCTAAGCTGAGACAAGCCTATGGGGAGCAGCCACAGTAGATTTGCACACTGAACTCTTAAAGATTTGCATTGCCCATTGCTATCCTCCACCAATGCTGGGCCAACACAGAAGTGCAAATGCTTAGATATGGCAGATATTGATAAGGATGAGTGCTGTACATGTGTTGGGAAGGTCTCTCTTATCAACGTCGCTAGCTTTGTTTGTGTAAAGCAAGGCACCTGTCTTGTCTCATGGTGTTTTCCATTGCTAAGCAGGAGATCAGCTTTGAGCTCAGCCAGCCCTCTTGTTCCCAGTTTCCTAACCCCAACCACAGYGCAGCCACAGTGGACGCTTCGCCACACCTCCTGTCTATTGTTCTTTAAGCAACGAAAACAACCTTGGCGCACCACGGCCCCAATGTGGTTTAATTAGGCAGCCATAGCAGTTCCTGCCTGTGTCGTTGATTAAGCCCTGAACACGAAGCATGGGGACTGCCCTGGTGTACCATTACTACCCTATCACAGGGCTGGTAGTGGAGAGGTGTAGGAGGGCAACACAGGACTGGTAGTGAGGGGTATGGGGGGCACACAGGGCTGGTAGTGAGGGGTAGGGGGGCACCACAGGGCTGGTAGTGGGGGTGTGGGGGGCACCACAGGGCTGGTAGTGAGGGGTGTGGGTGGGGCACACAGGGCTGGTAGTGAGGGGTGTGGGTGGGCACCACAGGGCTGGTAGTGAGGGGTGTGGGTGGGCACCACAGGGCTGGTAGTGAGGGGTGTGGGTGGGCACCACAGGGCTTGGTAGTGAGGGGTGTGGGTGGGCACCACAGGGCTGGTAGTGAGGGTGTGGGTGGCACCACAGGGCTGGTAGGAGAGGTGTAGGAGGGCAACACAGGGCTGGTAGTGAGGGGTATGGGGGGCACCACAGGCTGGTAGTGAGAGGTGTAGGAGGCAAACACAGGCTGGTAGTGAGGGGTATGGGGGGCACCACAGGGCTGGTAGTGAGGGGTGGGGGCATCACAGGGCTGTAGTGAGGGGGACATCACAGGGCTGGTAGTGGGGGAACATCACAGGGCTGGAGTGAGGGGGACTCACAGGGCTGGTAGTGAGGGGAAACATCACAGGGCTGGTTAGTGAGGGGGACATCACAGGGCTTGTAGTGGGAGGGGGACATCACATGGCTTGTAGTGGGAGGGGGACATCACAGGCTTGTAGTGGGAGGGGGACATCACAAGGCTGGTAGTGAGGGGGCAATCACAGGGCTGGTAGTGAGGGGGGACATCACAGGGCTGATGTGGAGGAGGGGGACATCACAGGGCTGATAGTGGGAGGGGGGGACATCACAGGGCTGGTAGTGAGGGGGAGGGGGACATCACAGGGCTGGTAGTGAGGGGGGGGCATCACAGGGCTGGTAGTGAGGGGGGGGGGCATCACAGGGCTGGTAGTGAGGGGGGACATCACAGGGCTGGTAGTGAGGGGGTTATTATCTTTCCTACTCTTTGTGTTGATAGGGGTAATGTTGCTCAACGCAGGGGTGGAGAGCTAACGACATGCACATGCCTCTGAAAATGAGTGTTGTGTTGATGAGAGACATTGTAGAGAAATGTACTGCTGCAAGTTTAGCAAAGATGTGCTTGGATTACTTAGCAACACAAGATATTCGGGTTTACAAATATATTCAAATCAACGAGAGGCACTTTGAATAATGTGCAATTAGCACTTGAAGTGGAAAAGTACCTTGTTTTAATGACACTTTTCACAGCTGTCAGGATTTTGCATCTCCTTTCAGCTCCTGTATTTTCCACATCTGACACTTCAGAATGTTAACATGTTAGCTGTATTATATACGGGATATTCCTACACTTCAGAATGTTAACATGTTAGCTGTATTATATACGGGATATTCCTACACTTCAGAATGTTAAATGTTAGCTGTATTATATACGGGATATTCCTACACTTCAGTTTGCAGTTATCTAGATTGTGTTGCTGCATGGTTTGGTCCATGTGCAACAATCTTTCTTAATGCTATCTCCATCTGTTTATTCACTGAACACCCCCCCCCCCCCCCCCGCTCACTCTTCCCTGGTCTATCTCTCCTCAGCCGTGTACATACTGATTGGTGCAGGTGGGGGAATGACACTGGTGGGATTCTTTGGTTGCTGTGGAGCTGTGAAGGAGTCACAGTGTCTTCTTGCGTCGGTGGGTAATTGGTGGGAGTTTTACCTTAGGCACCTGTCTCTGTTCAGTGGAATGCAATTTTAACTTAGCTCTACCCAACCATTTTGAGTCAACACAAGCCTCCCACTGGGCACAGACGTCAATTCAATGTCCATTCCACGTTGGTTCAACATAATTGCATTGAACTGACGTGAAAACAACATTGATTCCGCCAGTGTTTGCCCGGTGGGCTTCTCTTATGAGTATACTGTCAGCAGGCCCTGAGTTTTTACTAACCATATGTCCTGATCTGGGGAAAATCCTGGCCATATGTACAGGATACTGTATGGTAGGCTATGCATTAAAATGAACTGGGTGGTTCGAGCCCTKAATGCTGATTGGCTGACAGCYGTGGTATATCAGACGGTATACCATGGGTATGACAACATTTCTTTCTACTGCTTTAGTTATGTTGGTAACCAGTTTATAATAGCAATAAGGCACCTCAGGGGGTTGTGGTATATGGCCAATATACCACGGCTAAGGGCTGTATCCAGGAACTCCGCGTTGCATTGTGCATTAGAACAGCCCTTAGTCGTGGTATATATTGGCGATATACCACACCCCCTCAGGCCTTATTGGTTTAATATGTCACTGCCCTCTCTGTTTTGCAGTTCTTTGCCTGCCTTCTTGTAATCGTTGGTGCAGAGGTTGCTGCAGGTGTGTTTGGATTCATGAGCAAAGACAAGGTATATCCACTCGAATCAATGTTCTGATATTAAACTTGAATGAAAGACAATTTATTGATACTGCAATCTCTGACTAATTTCAATTCATCCTTAATCTATCTTTTAGATCATTGAAGATGTTCAAAAGTTCTACAGTGAATCTATTTCAGAAGGTTCTGAAAATTCCAACCGGACGGCAATAGCAGCAATTTACCACACTGTTGTGAGTTAAACTACAGTTTTCTTTATGCTCTCATTAAGTACTTATTGATCATGTCACATTGTCAATGTTGTCCATTTCTATGTTTTGATATGCTATATTTATTTGTTATATTCTGTTTTTTTTCCATTTGTAGCTGAATTGCTGTGGGGACTCAGTGACTAACCCGTCTATGTGTCTTCCTGGTGATGAAGACCTAAAGGTACAAACAACTCTTCCTGCTGCAGTATCATACATTCCTCTAGGTGGCAGTATAACCCCATTGAAAACAACATTGTTTACCGTAGTTCCAGTCTGATAGCCATTACTTTAGGCCGGCTGTTATCTATTTTACCTAATTTCAAATTAGATTATTAATATCTAGTTTTATAGGCTAGTTATAGTACAGTGGTACCTATAGCTGTGCTTAGATCATGGGTTTCAGAGATAATGTATGCTCTATAGAGGCTAATGAATTTACCCTAATGTTCTCTTATTAAGAAAAAGTGAATAAAGGTATTGTAAGTGATATTATGCTATGTGTGTTTCCAGAACTGTCTGAATGCAATAATGGACTTTTTCAATGAAAAGCTCTACATTATCGGATATGTGGGGATTGGTGTTGCAGGAGTAATGGTAAGAATCTTACTGACACTCGGGCACAAATTACATATGGTAACTCGTTATATAATTATTTTWAAAATGTTACAAGAAATCTGCATAAAACTGTATTACAAGCTTATAATATCGTTTTTTGTTCTCTCCTCAGGTCATTGGTATGATCTTCAGTATGGTCCTCTGCTGTGCAATTCGGAACAACAGGGAGGTGATCTAGAAAAACCCAKTAGCTCCGGCCTTACCCCTCCTACCCTGCAGGCTTAATATCGACTCACCAGCTCTTCATCATCACAATGCCGGAACAAGGAGGGTACATCACATCTGGGTTGGAGGACAGGGGAGCCTTTTTTAACACAAACATTCAAATCCAGGGGTCAATTTAGTGGTGCGGGTGTGATATCACACACTCAAATGTTGACAGGGGTTTCCCCGTCCCCTGGACAGAGGCAGTTAGTCCAGGCCCCCTCTCTCTCCTTTGGCATCTCTGTGACCTGAATAACTGGCCTCTTACTGCACTCCTCTCCAAGCACAACGTGGCTCAGCATTTGGCACTACTCTGAGACATTCCCCATTTTTCGCATCCTCTAACACTGCTAGCGTTCCATGTTCATGTAACGTCTTCCTCTTTGACGCAGGAATGTGATGGCTGAGGAGCATTGCTGTATACAAACTGTTTTTAACGTTATTTATTCAATGTCTTGTAACCTCAGTTTAAGGGTTAATTTTGTGTACAGAGCTACTGTAGTCGTACGTTGTCTGCTTGTAAAGTTGTATTTAGGTCAGTAATCTTAACTTCAGTCATTGAGTTTTACATAACWGTTTTTGGGACTTGCACTTACTGTATGCATCATACATTTCATTACTCACTAAATGTCTCAAATGTGTATCTTTGTATAGACAAGCCCAAGCAACCTATTCCTACCACAGCTGCATATTTTACTTTAACAAACCGTATGTTGTTTTCCTTTGCTTGGCCCGTCAGAATAGTGTTGCTCTGCTACAAGCAAACCCTGCACCTTTTGTTGGAAAAGAGCTGATTTCAACTTGACCAACAGACATTCATTTGTCATTAATATTCTGTGTCAGGAGGCAGCTACATTTTATGAAGCACCGTACTGTCATTATTTTAATGTCCAACCTGGATGTTCAAGCCTTTTTGCATTGTCCTGTGTGAGGTTTCAGAGAACACGTGTGAACTGTTCCAGTGAGTTAGTGTATATTTTGAATGAATTCTATCTAGTGGGTGTTAATATTGTTTGCACACAGTTGGTGCACACTGTTGTAGATCCAGGTTATGTATGCTTATAATGTCAAACAAAAARGAAGACATTGAATGCTTTTATTTTATCAGCATGTCCATTTGGTAAAATGAGTTCTGTTTCTATCCTATTTAAATGTTTATGGATCTCCCGTGAGAAAGCTAAAAGAAATTAAACAATTTAACCTAGTTAATAGCAGAAAGCTATTAGTTGTATTTGACAAACATTAGGGATGTGGGGGTCTGTTGATTGTTCACCCGCAACTCATAATAACCCATCCTCAACCGCCCGACTATATGTGATAATGGTCAAATCTGATGCCCGACTATATGTGATAATGGTCAAATCTGATGCCTGACGCTAACCAGCAAATATAGAAAATGCACTGTACAGTTCCCATTTTTCGCTTGAACATTTTTTTATTGAAAAATTAAGTTTTAACATACAGGTAAGCCCTAAAGCTTAGGTTTACGCACTAATGCCAGATAAAAAATTATGAAAACCGGGAACACTACCTGACACCAAGCATCATAACACATTATGAAATGGTCATAATAACCATGTCATAATTTGTCATAACAGCTGACATAACTTGTCATGACACATATATTTGAACCTGTTGTGACATATATTGCGTTATTTTATGGTTGGTTATGACACCTACATAAGAGTGTCAAAACCTACCACGGTAGTTATTTTATGGTTGGTTATGACACCTACATAAGAGTGTCAAAACCTACCACGGTAGTTATTTTATGGTTGGTTATGACACCTACATAAGAGTGTCAAAACCTACCACGGTAGTTATTTTATGGTTGGTTATGACACCTACATAAGAGTATCAAAACCTACCACGGTAGTTATTTTATGGTTGGTTATGACACCTACATAAGAGTGTCAAAACCCACAAAACCTACCACACAACGCAAAACATTCCATTACACCATAGCCTACTCATCAACAGCATGTTTATGTTATATAACATTTTCTGAAWTTGACCATATTAAAATATTGTTGTAATTGGGTACACATTGCTGTCAGACTTGCACCTACCCCAATGCTCTCTTTCTGATGACAGGGATGAACGCAGGAACAGATTTCAGGAGCAGGACAAGACACCCTCTTTTTGACTGATGACTGACATAAGGGCATGCACATGACAGGCCTATCTGACTTATATGATTATGATGGTCATAATGCTTCTTGACAGTGTCATTAAGTATCTTTTTTACAAGTTAAAATATGATGAAAAAAACACGACTGTAAATAATTCCTTACAACAACAAAGGACTTAAGAAACAAACTTTCAAACGAAAGGAAACTTCTTGGCAGGGAAAAAACACATTTGAATAAATATGGGTTTTGACACTTATGTAGGTGTCATAACCAGCCATAAAATAACTACCGTGGTAGGTTTTGATACTCTTATGTAGGTGTCATAACCAACCATAAAATAACACAATATATGTCACAGGTGTTATGACATAAACTACATGACCAAAACCAAAAGTATGTGGACACCTGCTCGTCGAACATCTCATTCCAAAATCATGGGCATTAATATGGAGTTGGTACCCCCTTTGCTGCCATAACAGCCTCCACTCTTCTGGGAAGGCTTTCTACTAGATGTTGGAACATTGCTGCAGGGACTTCTGCTTCCATTCAGTAACAAGAGCATTAGTGTGGTCGGGCACTGATGTTGGGAGATTAGGCCTGCTTGCAGTCGGCGTTCCAATTCATCCCAATGGTGTGGAGGTCAGGGCTCTGTGCAGGCCAGTCAAGTTCTTCCACACCGATCTCGACAAACCATTTCTGTATGGACCTTGCTTTGTGCACGGGGCCTTGTCATGCTGAAACAGGAAAGGGCCTTCCCCAAAATGTTGCCACAAAGTTGGAAGCAGAAAATCGTCTAGAATGTAATTGTATGCAGTAGCATTAAGATTTCCCTTCACTGGAACTAAGGGGCCAAGCCTGAACTATRAAAAACAGCCCCAGACCATTATTCCTCCTACACCAAACTTTASAGTTGGCACTGCATTGGGGCAGGTAGCGTTCTCCTGGCATCCGCCAAACCCAGATTAGTCCGTCGGACTGCCAGATGGTGAMGTGACTCATCAATCCAGAGAACGGATTTCCACTGCTCCAGAGTCCAATGGTGGCGAACTATACACCACTCCAGCCGACGCTTGGCATAAAGCATGGTGATCTTAGGCTTGTGTGCGGYTGCTCGGCCATAGAAACCCATTTCAAGAAGGTCCTGACGAACAGTTCTTATGCTGACGTTGCTCCGGAGGCAGTTTGGAACTTGGTAGTGAGTGTTGCAACTGAGGTCAGATTAATTTTTGCGCTTCAGCCCTCTGCGGTCCTGTTCTGTGCGCTTGTGTGGCATACCACTTCACGGCTGAGCCGCTGTTGCTCCTAGGCATTTCCACTTCACACTAACAGCACTTACAGTTGACTGGTGCAGCTCTAGCAGGACAGACATTTGACCAACTGACTTGTTGGAAAGGAGGCATCCTATGACGGTGCCACGTTGAAAGTCACTGAGCTCTTCAGTGAGGCCATTCTACTGCCAGTGTTTGTCTATGGAGATTGCATGGCTGTGTGCTCGATTTTATACACCGGTCAGCAACAGCTGTGGCCAAAATAGTCAAATCCACTAATTTGAAGGGGTGTCCACATACTTTTGTGCATATGTATATATGTGTATTATGACATGGTTATGATAGTGTCATAACGTTATGGCACTGCGTGCTAAGTCAAGTGCGGTAAACCTCAACGTAAACTAGATGACCTGCACAAGAAGTATACATGTATGGATTTTCTTTAAATACATTGTTCTCTTTATTCAACCCGCCCTTCATCCACACATTGCATGAACCTAAACCTGCCCGTCCCGTGGATATAACAGTCAGGACTGCAGGTTATGAGTCAACCCAGGCATCMCTTAAATACATACAAAACAAAATTAGACATACAACATAAAGTGATGTAACAGTCATTTCCTTTGTTAGATGACCTGGTACAGATAGCATYGGTGATGCTATTTGGCAGGCTCAGTCAGTCTCGATACAGTATCACTTCCTTATAGTGAAAAATGCCAATCCACTCAGCTAAGRCAAATACAAAACCATTTGCATTACATTTAGGGGCATGTCATTAATAAAATAAACAGAATTATGGCCATAAACTAAACGTCTTGGAACTATTGTCTATAGCCCTGAAGTAACATAGACCATAACAGAACACTTCACAACCTTACTGTATATGTATGTATAAATATGCATAATATAAATGAATCAAGTATTTAGAATGTAAAAAATAAACTAAGATGTGAGTGTCTGTGGCAGCGAACCATGAGGTGTAGCTGTGGAATAACCCCTAGGTGCTTGGTCCCTCTGTCTCAAACTAAACCTCAGTGAAATGTGAGTTGAAGAGGTTTCTTTTGAAAAAGAAAATGTTAAAAAGCTCATTCTAACGTGTTTCTTTAGCCTTCTCAATCAACCACAGTTAAATTAACAATTCAAATGTGTAAATCAGATTAATTGATAGCTTGAAATCACATGACTGCAAAAACATGACAGACGCTATGAAATACCTTSACAAATGGAGGCTGAGGGGAGGACGGCTCATAATGTCTGGAATGGAACAAATGGAACGCCATTAAACACATGGAAACCATGTGTGTATTTGATACCATTCCACTCCAGCCATTACCACGAGCCCGTCCTCCCCAATTAAGGTGCCACCAACCTCCTGTRACCTATACAAATCTTTACACCACACTATGGCATTCAACCAACGTGCTGTTGTAGAAAAGTAGAATCATAAATTATCAAATATTTTTTAGATAAACAATGGATAAAGAAAACAAAAAACGATGAAAAAACATTCAGTTGTTGGTTGTGTTGAAATGGCCCCTCACAGAGGGAGAGGAACCAGGGAGACTCCCCAGTCAGCGCCACTGCTGCACTTCACGGTCCGCAGTTCAGCAAACTGACACCTTCAAGTGCAATCGTTGTTCACAGCCCATTAAATAAGCCAGGAAAATATTTGGAGGAAGTGCAGTACAGCTGTTAGACCATACAGGAAGTCAATAACTATTTTTATTTCCTCTCTTTTCTAGGCTCCAAAGCYCTGACAGACACCTCAGTCTTACGTAGTTTATTTTTTCTGTACCAAATACTGATGGAATATAGCTGCCAGTATTTTGCTGAGATACTTCTTCATGCGACGTGTGAGAAAGTCCCATGCACAGCCAGGTAGTGTTGGTCTTATCTCATGCAGACAAGTAGTTGAAAGGTGACTGGTCCAGGATGAACTCTCCGATGCCAATAAAGTACATGACCTGTGCAATGCCAAAGAGAGGAGCGATGACCAGCGCCCTGCATCCTGCTCCCTTCAGAAAGGCAAAGGGACCCTCCTTACTCATGATCTTACTGCAGGGAGAGAAAGGAAATAAATCACTGCTTGAATTTCAGGAAGGGGTGTAAATAAATKTTTATAGAGCACACTGGTTGTAAAGTTGCAACGAGTTCAAAGTCAGGGAAAAGCATGATTAAAGAGTGACTCTACCTGACGCAGTCAACCACACCGTTGTAGCTCTCCTCGTTGGCCCCTTTGCTCAGAGACTGCAATCTCGTTTTTACAACTGAAATAAAGAGCGGGAAATTGTTAGACCAGGAAGAAGAAAAAAAAGAAATACACATCCGCTAGCTTAATAAAAGTGGGTCACAAATGGAGACAGATTCCAGACTCACCATCACAAGGATTGACTGCCACAGCTGCAGTGGAGCCAGCCAGACAGCCAGACAAGAAAGCCCAGTAGAAGGGTGCTGATTGATCTCGAGAGGGCTGGCCCAGCCGGTTGAGGTGGGCGAACAGTGGGAAGTAGACCATGGAGAAGGGAACATCTCTGAAATAGCAGACAATAAGTATTTTACTGGTTTGTAAATCTGTTTTCTAAAGCTATTCCAGTTTTTCTAGCCTAGCAGCCCCAATAAAAATTACTTCAGGCCTTTGACTTTACATGAATGTGTAAGAAGCCCTTACCTCATGAGGGTGGCCCCGAGGCCTTTGTAGAGGCCCTGGATGCCTTGTGTGTGCAGAAGGTCCCGGGCGATCTGGGTAGCAGACACTGCCCTGGCTGCAGGACTGGGCCCCACGTTGTAGGACCTGCTCAGCACTGTGTTAGTGGCAGCCAGCTTAGTGGGAGACATCACGGCTGGCATTCTCTGCTGAGCCGCTGGGAGGAACAAGAATACATGAATATACTTGCACAATATGTATTTGCCGCTGTAGGAATCACATGTAACATAACTTCCATCAATCAATACGGTGTACTTGCTTACCTAGCCTCCCTGCATCCTGAAGTTGAATCTTAAGCATTTCCATAGGAGTAGTAATGACAACTTGGCATATGCCTGCACCACAACCTGCCAACATCTCTTTAAACACCGTCAAGCCTTTCCTGGAACAAGGAGTCAGAGAGGTTAGAAAGCATGCATGGGATAGGATTTGTCTCTTCAATGACTAGTTGGACACTTCATAATATATCTATTAGCTACACTGTACTCTTAATCTACCGTCTTCACTGTCCGAAATGCAAACAGTAATTTACCCATTTTTGCTAAGATGCTGGCGGAAGAAGTCATTTGCGGCTAGTTTGATGGCCTTCTCAGGAGTGACCAAGGTCAGATTCACAGCAGCACCTGAAGACAAAACAATTGAACATTAGTCAAACCTTAAAAACCATACATCAAAATATGTTAACAAGGAAATGTTACAAACAAAAACATTCCCCGCCACCATCGGTCCATTTAAGTATGCAATGCCATTGACTGTACAGTACTAGCTATCAATCTAATACACAAGTTTCTAAATGAAATAGACAAGAAGCGCACAGGATGGCTGCTTGGCATGATCATGGAGGGGGATTATTTCAAGCATAAATCAACCTAATGAGTTACATTAAAACATTAAAACATGAGAAACATGATGAGAAGCAAGCAGAACAGGAATGCGAACAGAGATCAGACAACACTAGAGAAGGGGATGCAGAGAAGACAGTAAATTCCAGGAGAAAATGGAAAAAAGCTTAGGCTAATCTACTGGAAGACCAACTTTTCTTTAGAAAACAAATGTGGGAAGAAGACTTTACATTAAGACATAGGCTAGCCTACATGCCAGTGGGAAATGGATAGACGAGAATGAAAGTCACCTTAGCCACTACTACGACATACATYTTCACAAGAGCATTGTTTGGCAATGGTCACAAGTGTTGGTGAAAAGTCAGTAAGCGAAAGGAGTCGAAAGCAGAAAGAACAGGTTCACTGATATGAAGACATGAAGGAGCAAAATATTGAACAAATGGGAAATGGTTGCCTAGTTGAAATAAAGCATTATTGTAAGAACCATTAAATGATTTGCCTTTAGCGTGGCTGTGCCATATCGGCTAGCCGTTCAATATCCCAGGGGGACCCAGGTCTGTAACATGAAAAAAAAACAGATGCAAAAACAAAACAAGCATTCCTCACACAAATGGAGTCCCATAAAATTAACTCCAACCTCCTCAACACAAAAGACACTAGGCTATGTACATGATGTTGCCCAACACAAATGTGTCAATGTGTTTCATACAGTATTTAGTTTTAGTACAGCTAAAGTAATGCATTTCACTGTGTTATCAATTGAAAATTAGGCCATTCGCTTTTAAAAGGATTGGAGAAAATTCTACCATTTGTCATTCATTCAAATCTAAATAAATGAGTACAAAGAAACAAGCCAATTTCTAATGATGCATTTAAACATCACTACATAAGTACAATGCAGTGACCATCAATCAACTTTTGAGATCACATCCGAATATAATTACTTCTATCAATAAATKAGAAACTACTGCATTGATTGTGATTGAACAGCAACTTGACTGCTTTCACTTTAAGCAAATAATAAAATCCAGATCAGTTATCGCTTAAAATAATTTTCTTACAAATCGGTCACAATTTCACTAATAACCCCCTTGTTGACTAGATATAGAACCAGTACTATAAAACTAGGACAAAAAATGTAATGACTCTTACCTCTATACATGCCAAAGTATCCTTCTGATCGAACAGTCTTAATGAGGCAGTCCAGCCTAAGAGAGAAAACACAACATGTCAGAATGATGGAAATTTACCACAACGTCTTCTTCCTTTGGGCTCCCGAGGGAGCAGCCCCGCCTACTCGTATAGGTAGGGCTGTGACGTGACGTTAATGGAATTTTTGGTGAAGGTTATTTGTCAGCCAAATGACTGCAGTCACCGTTTAGAACTGTTACAATAGCAACAAAAGTCTCATCACGTTGTAGAGTCCATGTTATGGCGGAAGCGGATTCGACCGCAAGTGTCAATCTTTTTTAATGCCTAGCCGTCCCGTCTTCAGTCAGATGTCTGTTCCACATAATTCTAGAACTGGCTAGTTTTGCCTCTCCTCGTCTCTGCTTATATAAGCTGTTTGATGTAAACCAGGATTACATCCATTTGCTGCTATCAGGTAAATGGTCAACTATTTTTCATGATGGACAATCCATAAATCGGCAGTTACACAATTATACAATTACTGCACCAGGCCTATCTATAGATAAAACAGACAGTCAGAACTAAGTAACATCAAGGGGTTTAGGGTGGCGATGCCAACTGAATGGGCACACAGAGCAAAGGGAAATTTCCACTCTCCTCACACATTCCTCAGGATTACTCAACAGGAAGAATGAGCCAATGACGACAGTCGGTCGTCACAGACATGGGACTCAAAGCCGGGCACCAGTCTATGCTCTCACAACAGCAGCCACATTCTCTGAAGTACACCTCAAGATATCCCATCCTATATTAATTCCATGTCCTTTGTGGTGTTTTTAAAAACGGTCAAATAAATGTAACTATCAAGATTTAGCTATGCACCACACATAGCATGACATGAAAAGGGAGGACAGACTCACATGTTCTTGTAGATCTGCTGACCTTGCCTCTGGTTCTGTAACCTGGTCTTTACAAGGTCGATGGGAAACACACAGGTGACCCCAACAATGCCAGCAATACCACCATTGATCAGTTTAGCGGGAAGGCTGGAAAAAATAAAACCGTTTGAGATTAGATTCAGATTGGCATTACACACACACACCTTCAAGGCACTTGAAATAGATAAAACAAAGGAAGGATACATTTATGAAAACATTTTCCTGGGTTACTAACACTGAAAAAAAACAAAGCAACTCTCTAGATATTGCACATATTGAGTAAAAAAAGTGAAAGACGCTCAAGACAGATGAGAGAAAGCCACAGTTACAATACCTGATCTGCTGCTGGTGAGCCATGGTAACTTTCAGATAGATAGCAGATGTAGAACGGAGCTGTGATATCTTAGCTAGTCGTAAGTCGATCGTAGTGGTCAGTAGATCAAGTGCTGATGAGCTGCTGCTAGAGTTCTGGAGAGGAAGAGCCAGGGAGATTATTTATATATAGACAAGCCTGAGCGTGAATACGCACACGCAAAATTAAACCTAATACACACAAAGCCTATCCCACACACATACAGCAACATGCCCCTTGGATAATCTCCACCCACTCACACCTCAAAGGATCACRAGGGTTTACAACCTGCCTCCTACTGGAAGTGAAAAGTGAATCTCAATACACGCTCAGTAACAGGAAGTCTATATTTGGGCATCAGTTTGCATGGCCCTGAGGCATCAACTCCAGTATCTTTGGCACAGTTGCTAGGGTAAAAGACATTCCAGGTCAGGACGTGAACAAGATTCAACTTGAGTCTAACTTGTAACTTTACTACACCCCAAACCAGTTTAATAATTAACGTTAGTTAGCTATTTCACTTTAATTTAAAGCTAGAATCCTTATTTGCTACATTAATTTTCAGACACACACATACATACATACATATATATACATATATATATATATACATATATACATACATACATATATATATATATATGTATATATATCGCCATTGGTTGTTGAAGAATATTACTTATGAGCTTAGTTCAACTGTCATACCCCATCATAACCCAAAATATAAGCTCGTCTTAGTCCAATGTTTGCAAAAAACTTAAATATTAAGCAACGCTGCACAGTATAGCCTCAAAACATGGTTAAAACTATAGCTTATATCATATATGGTCAGTCATTGCACCACATACTAGATCATTTGGTAGAGCATGGACCTTGCAACGCCAGGGTTGTGGGTTTGATTCCCACGGGGGACCATTACGAACAAGTATAAAAATGAATGCACTCTACTGTAAATAGCTCTGGATAAGTGTCTGCTAAATGCATAAAATGTCAAATTAGTGGTTAACGTTAGTTAGCTACATTTTTGCCAGCCCCATCCATTAACTTAACTAACTAGGTACTATTAAATAATAATTTTCCCTAAGTAATCTTATTCAATAATAGCAACAATATCTTTCATTACGATTGCGCCTTATTTACTTAGCTAATTAGGTTACCAAGGCTAGCTAGTTAGCTGTTATTTATCCGGAAATGGCGTTAGCTAGCTAACGTTAATTCAGTATCTTCCGTAGATATATAACGTTGCTGTAAGATTATTAATCAAGTTTCTCTATATATAAAAATTCTAATACTTAATGTTCGAATAGGTAGTTTAATTGCACTCAGAGCAAGCTATTGTTAACTTGCTACCTAACATTAACTAGCTAGCCGCGGCAGTTCCTCTTTCAATAATGCATTATAAGAAATTGAGCAACGATAACATAGAAAGTGTCAATCCAGTGATACATTAGCTAATAGTTATATTTGATAACGCGAAAGACACTCACCTGAAATAAATGTCAGATGAGATATGTCGTTCTAGTACGTAAAAGTATCGTCTGTCTTGTCATTAGTTGTGAAACTTGCTGAATGACATACTGGAAAATTCCATTACTTTATAAAACATGAAGGCGGGGCCAACTATTCGAAACGAGAGTTCAAATTTTTCCAATCGTGGTTTTCAAATGTACATATTAACGGTTCATTTGTCGTTTTATGTCGTTAGTTGAAATACAACCAATGTTTATTTATTTTCCGTTTTGTACTTTAACTATTTGCACATCATTACAACACTTTATATCGACCTAATATGACATTTGAAATGTGACATTTGAMACTTTTGTGAGTGTAATGTTTACTGTACATTTGTTATTGTTTATTTCACTTTTATTTATTATCTATWTCACTTACTTTGGCAATGTAAACATATGTTTACCATGCCAATAAATCCCCTTAAATTGATATTGAAATTGTAAGAAGTGGCGGGGATTAAAGGCTGAAGTTGCCCCTGGGTGCTGATCTAAGGTCAGTTTGGAATTTTCGTGAAGATTTGGGGATGGTAACATCAAAAAGATTCTTCATCCAAGATCAGTTCCTACTTACATCTTCCCAGAGCCAGAGAGTATATACACAGAGGGTAAGTTAAAAGTAGCTTTGGTGTAGGCAGTGGTGAAAAAAAGTACCCAATTGTCATACACGAGTAAATGTAAAGATACCTTAATAGAAAAGGACTCAAGTAAAAGTGAAAGTCACCCAGAAAGAAAACTACTTGAGTAAAAGTCWAAAGGTATTTGGTTTCATATATACTTAAGTATCAAAAGTAAATGTAATTGCTAAAATATACTTAAGTATCAAAAGTAAATGTAATTGCTGAAATATACTTAAGTATCAAAAGTAAAAGTATTAATTATTTCAAATTAAGTACCATTTTCTTGTTTTTTAAATTCAGCGATAACCAGAGGCACACTCCAACACTCAGACATARTTTACAAATGAAGCATGTATGTTTCATGAGTCTGTGAGGCAGTAGGGAAGACCAGGGATATTCTCTTGATAAATGTATGAATTGGACCATTTTCCTGTCATGCTAAGCTTTAAAAATGTAACTAATACTTTTTRGTGTCAGGGAAAATGTATGGAGTAAAAACTACATTATTTTCTTGAGGAATGTAGAGGAGTAAAAGTAAAAGTTGTCAAAAATATAAATAGTAAAGTACAGATACCCCCCAAAATACTGAGTATTTTTACTTAAGTACTTTACACCACTGGGTATAGGCCTATGATTGGACATAGCACAAACTTTCTCCAAATAAGATAGGACTAATAAAACTTAAAACTTAGTGTGTTATTGGTATAGTAGTGTTATTAGTATAGACCAAGGCCATCTGACCAAATCCTACATGGCATGAGGAGTCAAATATATCAGATGAGTAGGATCACAGAGATCCTTATCTTATTCATTACTATGGGTAGACTCTTCAACTGCTTTTCAATAGGCCTACACACAAACTAGGACAGGATCTTTGAAATTGAACTGCACTGCATGTAGGGATTTTTTTTTTTTTTACAAAAGCATGAAAGGGGATTACATAAAATGGTTTACATCAAGCTATCCAAAATAATGCTAACCATAAGAGAGTGAATGAGACTTGAATTATCTGAAAGTCCTTGTGCCAAATAAAACAATTACAAAGAGTTGGATGTTTGCAGTGCTATAATCCCAAACATCATGTCAATGTATAATCCTTAACATGGGAAAGCAAACACAGACAATGATGCTTAACTGTTCATTAATTTATATTCCAATCATTAGCCACCACAGTACAGGAGCCAACACACAGGGTCAAGGGTCAAGGGTCAAAGACGAGCTGGGTAAGTAAGGGATGTTATAATAGATAGGTGTTGTTCAATTACTAATGCTGTTTCTTTTTAAAACAAGTCATAACACAGTCCTTAAATCACAAAATTATAATAGATAGGTGTTGTTCAATTACTAATGCTGTTTCTTTTTAAAACAAGTCATAACACAGTCCTTAAATCACAAAAAAACATCACAATCTTTAAAACATAAATATTGAATCAAAGCTTTTATTTAGCATCACTGCTGTAAGTGAGATTCATTGCATGTTCTCTGAAATCCATATATGGAATGAATCTCAGGCAAGTCACATGAACATCCCATCAAGATTACAGGTGTCTACATTATTAACATATCTAAACAATCAGTCATGKGTTTCAGTCATATTTGGGGGCTCTGAGTGGCGCAGCAGTCTAAGGCACTGCATCTCAGTGCCAGAGGCGTCATTGACCCTTGACCTGGTTCGATCCTGGGCTGTATCACAACCAGCTGTGATTGGGAGTCCAATAGGGCAGCGCACAATTGGCACAGTGTCGTCCGGGTTAGGGTTTGGCCGAGGTAGGCCGTMATTTTAAAGAAGAATTTGTTCTTAACTGACTTGCCTAGTTAAATAAAGGTAAATAAAAATAAAATATGTTGCTTTAAACCAATGAGATGTCAAATAAGTTTGAAAATGTTTTATTGTTTCTTTCTCCACAATAAAAAACATGATATTATGTCATATGAATGCACACACTTAGTCATGACTCGCTTTGGACAAAAATGGCTGCTAAATGGCGTATACACTGAGTGTACAAAACATTAAGAACACCTTCTTAATATTGAGTTGTACCTATTTTTGCCCTCAGAACAGCCTCACTTCGTCTGGGCATRGACTCTACATGGTGTCGAAAGCGTTCCACAGGGCTGCTGGCCCATGTTCACTCCAGTGCTTCCCACATTTGTCAAGTTGGCTGGTAGTGGATCTCTACTYCAAATAGCTCGTTCCATCTCATCCCAAAGATGCTCAATTGGATTGAGATCTGATGACTGGGCAGGCCACTGCAGTAAGCTGAATTCACTGTCATGTTTGTGAAACCATTCCTGGACAATCCTAGCCTTGTAGCATGGAGCATTATCCTGCTGAAAAAAAATCTATTTGCAGATGGATACAGAAGATTCTTTGTGCGTTGCGCCGACAGAAATAAACATCTCTCTGGGAAGAAGAAGGGCTGGGGTGTATGTTTCATGATTAACGACTCATGGTGTAATTGTAACAGCATACAGTAACTCAAGTCCTTTTGTTCACCTTACGTAGAATTCCTCACAATCAAATGCCGACCGTATTATCTCCCAAGAGAATTCTCGTCGGTTATTGTCACAGCYGTGTATATCCACCCGTAAGCCGATATCACGACGGCCCTCAAGGAACTTCACTGGACTTTATGTAAACTGGAAACCATATATCCTGAGGCTGCATTTATTGTAGCTGGGGATTTTAACAAAGCAAATTTGAGAAGAAGGCTACCTAAATTCTATCAGCATATTAATTGTAGCACTCATGCTGGCAAAACTGTATCACTGCTACTCTAACTTCCGCGATGCTTACAAGGCCMTCCCCCGCCCTCCCTTCGGAAAATCTGACCACGACTCCATTTTGCTCCTCCCTTCCTATAGACATAAACTCAATCAGGACGTACCYGTGACAAGGACTATTCAACGCTGGTCTGACCAATCGGAATCCACACTTCAAGATTGTTTTGAACACGCGGACTGGGACATGTTCCGGGTAGCCTCAGAGAATAATATTGATTTATATGCTGATTCGGTGAGTGAGTTTATAAGGAAGTGTGAAGGAGATGTTGTACCCACTGTGACTATTAAAACCTACCCTAACCAGAAACCGTGGATAGATTGCAGCATTCGCGCAAAACTGAAAGCATGAACCACTGCATTTAACCATGGACAGTTGACTGGGAAAATGGCCAAATACAAACAGTGTAATTATTCCCYCCGCAAGGCAATCAAACAAGCAAAATGTCAGTATAGAGACAAATTGGAGTACAGTGCCACTGACGTGGCCCGGTACCAAGGACTGTGGGCTCTCCTACTCCGTGGCCGACGTGAGTAAGACATTTAAACGTGTTAATCCTCGCAAGGCTGCCGGCCCAAACGACATCCCTAGYCGCATCCTCAGAGCATGCGCAGACCAGCTGGCTGGTGTGTTTACGGACATATTAAATCTCTCCCTGTYCCAGTCTGCTATCCCCACATGCTTCAAGATGGCCACCATTGTTCCTGTACCCAAGAAGGCAAAGGTAACTGAACTAAATGACTATCGCCCCGTAGCACTCACTTCTGTCATCCTGAAGTGCTTTACCTGTCACCCTAGACCCACTTCAATTTGCGTACCACCCCAATAGGTCCACAGATGATGCGATCGCCATCACACTGCACATTGCCACCTAGACAAAAGGAATACCTATGTAAGAATGCTGTTCATTGACTACAGCTCAGCATTCAACACCATAGTACCCTCCAAGCTCCTCATTAAGTTTGAGGTACTGGGTCTCAACCCCGCCTTGTGCAATTGGGTCCTGGACTTCCTGATGGGCCGCCCCCAGGTGTTGAAGGTAGGAAACAACATMTTCACTTTGCTGATCCTCAACAATGGGTGTCCCACAAGGGTGCGTGCTCAGCCCCCTCCTGTACTCCCTGTTCACCCATGACTGCGTAGCCACACACGCCTCCAACTCAATCATCAAGTTTGCAGACGACACAACAGTAGTAGGCTTGATTACCAACAACGACGAGACAGCCTATAGGGAGGAGGTGAGGACACTTGGAGTGTGGTGTCAGGAAAACAACCTCTCACTGAACGTCAACAAAACAAAGGAGATGATCGTGGACTTCAGGAAACAGCAGAGGGAGCATCCCTCTATCCACATTGACGGGACAGCAGTGAAGAAGGTGGAAAGTTTTAAGTTCCTCGGCGTACACATCACGGACAAACTGAAATGGTCCACCCACACAGACAGTGTAGTGAAGAAGGCGCAATAGCGCCGCTTCAACCTCAGGAAAGCTGGGACCGAGAGAATGAAAAATAGCTCCTATCTCAAGGCCATCAGACTGTTAAACAGCCATCACTAACACAGTGAGACTGTAGCCTACATACAGACTTGAAATCATAGGCCAAGTTAATAAATGGATCACTAGTCACTTTAATAATGCCACTTTATAATGTTTACATATCTTGCATTACTCATCTCATATGTATAAACTGTATTTTATACCATCTATTGCATCTTGCCTATGCCGCTCGGTCATTGCTCATCCATATATTTATATGTATATATTCTTATTCCATTCCTTTACTTAGATGAGTGTGTATCAGGTAGTTGTTGTGGAATTGTTAGAATACTGRTTAGATATTGCTGCACTGTCTGAACTAGAAGCACAAGCATTTCGCTACACTCACAATAACATCTTCTAACCATGTGTATGTGACCAATAAAATGTAATTTGATTTGATGCCATGAAGGGATGCACCTGATTGGCAATGATGTTCAAACATTGCTCCATTTTTATCAAGGAGCCCAATAGAGAGAAATAGTAATGGTGTCCTTTTGTAGGCACTAACTAACTCTGCCATGGTTCTTTGGACAAATGGTTAGTTGGAGAAATAATTTCCACCACAGAGTCATTGAACTTAATGTTGGTGATATGGCCCCTCGTGTTCATGTAAACGATGTGAAATGGCCAGCTAGTTAGCGGTGGTGCGCGCTAGTTAGCGGTGGTGCGCGCTAGCAGCCTTTCAGTCGGTTACGTCACTTGCTCTGAAACCTAGAAGTAGTGGTTCCCCTTGCTCTGCAAGGGCCGTGGCTTTTGTGGAGCGATGGGTAACGACGCTTCGTGGGTGTCAGTTGATGATGTGTGCAGAAGGTCCCTGGTTCGCGCCCGTGTCGGGGCGAGGGGACGGTCTAAAGTTATACTGTTACATTCAGACAAGTAATCCTCTGTTGCGATTGGTTTCCTACCATTTGAAAAAGGGGAACACAACAAAAACAAAACTACACAGATTTGTTTGAATGGAACTGTGAATGGCATGTGCCCTACATACAGTAGCTAATTCAATTMTGTCTAAAATAATGCTGAGGAGTCAAATTCTGTTTGGATGATTGCTTTATTCATCAGAGTATCAGGGCTTTTCTCTTCAAAACACAGCTTGATGTGGTATGTCAGCTGGACAATTCACACCATTGTCATGTGATTAGTCTGATTGTTTCAGAGTAAATTCAGGCCAACAGTATTTTATTCATTTTAAACCAATTGCATTTAATACAAATGGAAAAGCAACACACTTGTAATCACTGTCCAATCTGATTAAATCAATGAGACTTTCATGAGGTCAATTCTAGTTATGTAGTATTGACAAGGAAGTTTTAAGGTGGGGGGACAATATAACAATAMTGTATATTAGGGTGCCGAGTGAACCATGCTCGATACGCAATTTTGTGATGTTGAAATCATTCTGATGAATGCTATTGTTAGTAAATCGTTATATGGAGACAGGAGACCAAGTGGAGACATAGGACGAGGTGGATAATTTTAATAAGAGCCGTTTTATTAAAGTGTAAAGATATCAGGCAAAAACGTGCACGGCCCCTTTCTGTCAGATTCTTATGAATCGTCGGAGAAGAGGCCGCTCTAAACAGTACATTCAAATTATATAGGCAACTAGCAAAGTAGGTGGTCTTGTCGTCTGGCCTTCCTCTTGGTCAATCTTGGTCGTGAGTGGTCTGTTCGGCCCAGGTGTCGACGTTCCATTGGCTCTTGACATAGTTCTTTGTCTTGAGTCACACCCTTGGAAAGAATGTGTATGTAACTGATGTTTCAGGGGCCTGTCCTGAGTGGGGTGTGTGTGTGTCTGAGGTTAGTATCAATGAGATCGGCATGTGCCTAAGGACAAGAGAGGGTGGGTTCATTTTGTACAAAGGATAGCCAATGTTGGAATGTTGTTATACTAGTCTCCAGTATCTATTTTCAATTTCTTAACAACAATCTGCCAAATGGAATATCTATGGTCATTTTCCATCTATTAGTACTGAGCGATTAACCAACATTTCGGTTATTTTTGGTTTTTAAACAACTAATTAATTGGTCGACGTCGGTTCAATTATTTTAATTCMATTTCGTTTTTTTTCTTCATGTGAGCTCAATGCGCACATCGCACAGTTCCTCAGGTCGCGCACCTGTTAATGGTGGGTCGCGACGTGTCAGAGTAAATGTAKAATTATTTCATGAATTACTAGAATTGATTTGGCCAAGTGCAACTGCGCTCTCTGCTTAGCAGCGTTGCCTCTGCTCAGTTTGGCAGATGCGCGAGTGTGAGGAAGACGTGCGTGTGCCTCGTGGTATACCTGCTCTTTTGAGGCAGTTTTCTTGAAGATCACTCCGCGACACCCACGCTGCGGCGCTGTCGTTCAGGAGCAGATGAAGTGCTGTCAGCCACTGACTTGTCATTCCTACTCGCCGTCACTCACCGCTGTTATTGAATTGACTCAAGCTAGTCACAAGTTCTGACTGAACTCAATCGTCATGAAATGCAATACAGCAATGAGTTTCTCTCTCTTGGTTTCATGCAAACTTTGAGAAATAACGAGGAGCGCCYACAATGTGTTTTGTGATGGGAAGTGCTCAGTAATGAGTCTCAAAACKAACAAAAGAACGACACGTCCTGACCAAACATTCACAGCATGACGGTAAACCCAGGGACTTTTTTCAKAACAGGGCAGAATGCTTCAGGAAACAGTACTAAAACAGTGGAAGAGWAAATCAGCTAGCAAGGCATTATTGTCATTTTATAACAGTTGATGATGACACTGTAAACAGAAATGAGGGATTACTATCTCTCATAGTAGTCGATGTGAATTTCTCTTAAAAAACAACAACAATGTACACAGCTAGTAGCTAGCTAGCTAACGTAAACGTTAGGCAAAGCAAGCTAGCTAGCTAGCTAACTGATACTGCAACCCTAAGTAACAGTACAGATGAAAAATAATCAGGTCTACTGTACATCTTACTGTTTAAATTATTGTTGGTTATTCCAGTTCAGAATGAAAGTGATGTCTTGTATTTTAACAGCAACAGTTCCAACCTAGACATATATGTAATAGTGTTTTTAATGGGGAACAATACACATGGATAGCTATTTATATGGTTATTTCATTTAATTGTTATTCGTTTTTGTCTATATTGCATTTGTTTTAGGCATTAGGACAATGTAATGTACACATATTTACATATAGTTGCATGTTTTTATAAGCTTGGGTCCCATTAAAACACAGAATTTCTCATTTGGGTCCCAGGCTGAAAAAGTTTAAGAACCCCTGACATAGAGACCAGCTGTTGCTTCGCAAGGTATCTCTACCTGATAATAGATTATCTAAGTTATTGATATTTGGTATTCAGCCGTCTTAAATAGAGGCCGACCTATTATGGTTTTTCAACACCGATACCGATTATTGGAGGACCAAAAAAAGCAGATACCGATTAATCAGCATTTTTTATATATTTATAATAATGACAATTACAACAATACTCAATGAACACTTTTATTTTAACTTAATATAATACAGAAATAAAATAAATTTAGTCTTAAATAAATAATGAAACATGTTCAATTTGGTTTAAATAATGCAAAAACACGGTGTTTGAGAAGAAARTAAAAGTGCAATATGTGCCATGTAAAAAAGCTAACGTTTAAGTTCCWTGCTCAGAACATGAGAACATATGAAAGCTGGTGGTTCCTTTTAACATGAGTTTTCAATATTCCCAGTTAAGAAGTTTTAGGTTGTAGTTATTATAGGACTATTTCTCTCTATACCATTTGTATTTCATAGACCTTTGACTATTGGATGTTCTTATAGGCGCTATAGTATTACTAGCCTAATCTCGGGAGTTGATATGCTTGAAGTCATAAACAACGCTGTGCTTCAATCATTGCGAAAAGCTGCTGACAAACGGAGGAAAGTGCGGTTTGAATGAATGCTTACGAGCATGCTGCTGCCTACTACCGCTCAGTCAGACTGCCCTATCAAATATCAAATCATAGACTTAATTATAATATAATAAACACACAGAAATACAAGCCKTAGCTCATTAATATGGTCAAATCCGGAAACTATCATTTCGAAAACAAAACATTCTTTCAGTGAAATACGGAACCGTTCCCTATTTTATCGAACGGGTGGCATCCCTAAGTCTAAATATTGCTGTTACATTCTGGCAAATTAATTACGGTCTTTGTTAGGAAGAAATGTAATTCACACAGTTCGCAACGAGCCAGGCGGCCCAAACTGCTGCATATACCCTGACTCTGCTTACTCTGAACGCAAGAGAAGTGACACAATTTCAGGCACMRCATTGATTATATGCAACGCAGGACAAGCTAGTTAAACTAGTAATATCATCAACCATGTATAGTTAACTAGTGATTATGTTAAGATTGATTGTTTTTCATAATATAAGTTTAATGCTAGCTAGCAACTTACCATGGCTCCTGGCTGCCTGCACTCACGTAACAGGTGGTCAGCCTGCCACGCAGTCTCCTCGTGGATTGCAATATAATCGGCCATAATCGGCATCTAAAAATGCCGATTACGATTGTTATGAAAATTTAAAATCGGCCCTAATTAAGGTTCCATTCCATTCAACCCACATAATAATGCACAATGCATTTAATGTAAAACATGTTTTATCGAAACAGAAATAGAATACCTCAATACATTTTTTGGTAATCAAACCGAACCAACCTCAAAAGCACGAATCGCTCAGCATTTCCATCTAAGCCTCCTTACCTCTCCCTGCCCTGTGGTTTCCCTCTGTGAGTCATCATCATGYCATGACACTTGTCACATTGACACAGACTGGATTACAACATAAGGTATGGAAAATTCATAATATCAGATTAAGCATTGATTGAGATAGAAGGGAGTCCAAATGACAGGCRCATAACATGTCCCCCTCTGAGCTGGTGACATATATAGACCACCAGCTGTCTCCCCAAACGTCCTTTGTTTATTTCCGACCACGCATACCCCCTGTGATACACTCCCACGAGACTAAAGTTATAACCAGATGCACTTTGGATAGGAATGGATAGGATAGGATAATGTATGAAATCCCATTGAATGATGTGTGTTAGTAATGTCCATCGAGTGCACTTGGTGAAATWAAACAGTATTTCATTATACTATATTGTATTCATTTTTTGACAAAACTACTAATACATCTTTTTAGAATTTAGAATGTTTTTTTACTTAATAGTGCACAGGCTAATATCTCTATGATTATTTCACACAGAAATAATTTACAATCAGATTATCAAGCCAACGGAGGGAAAGTCAGGGAGTCATTGCCACGGTCTTGTTAATCACTATGTTGTTGCTGTCAGTGTGTCTGTGTTGTGTTTTGAGTGTGACAGCAAGCTGTGTTCCTACACAGGATGTGATTAATTAAGATTACTGACAACTATTTACAGACTTCAGCTTTAATCTAGTTGCATTCATGGTATTGGTTCAACGTAAACAAAATAGCTCAGTGTGTCAATGGACAGGACAGACAGAGAAGAACAAACCCAGGAAGCAGACAAAAATACCAGGGTCAGCCTCCATTGTAAGTATAGCAGTAAATGAAAAAGCACATCCAGATTCCAAACAAAACAGACACTATACATGTCACAATACATGGGGTCCACCACCCTGTAACTACAAGTATGTATCCACCACAAACACATAAACACAATGCTAAGCACAATGATGTTCTATTTTGATAATGAGTAGGCTATTGACCATAAACTTTATTTGAACTGATCATTCTCAKTACCTCCCCTGTTGGTAGTATGGTCATTACAGATGCAGGGGCTTAATTTGATCACTCTTTTGTTGCTGAGAATTTTCCTGCTCAGCAAAAAGGCTTCTAAAGTTTGTAATTTCCACTTTAAAATGTCAGGCATGATTTACCCTAATGAAAAATGTATCAACCCTAYAAAAAAGGACCATGAACTATAATCCATATAATAATTAGCATTTCCTGTTGCTAAAGGATATTTTCCTGCTGTAGAAAACTGGCTCAAATTAAGATCCTACATCTGTCCACGGAAGGGAGAGAATTTAGTTGGGGTGGATGTAGTTGTTCAGGCCAGGGTATGGGTAGATGTGTCTGAGTGGCTTGGTACACCTGGGGCCGTCACCACTGCTGGCCTTGTGGGCACACTCATCACTGTCTGTGTTGCAAGTTCCACAGTGGCAGCTGAGGGCTACGGGGTAGGTGAAGAGAGGGTTGGCATGGAGCGGGCAACCAGGCAGTATCACTGTACGGTACTCCACCTGGTCATAGGTACAGCCTCTCTGGACCAGGAATCGTGGTCCGGCCAGCTCCTTCATATTACTGTCCTGATTATCACACACACAGACACATGCTAAACATATATACATTAAATTCATGCAATGTAGGTCAAATATGTCTCACGGTCAGCCTGCCAAGTGGAATTTTACATAGTTCAAGTTTCAATACATATRTTTTATAATCTCTTCTCCAATGCACAACATGTGACAGGATATAATTCACATATGGTATGTTGTATAATTGACCTTGTCTGTAACTACTAGTGTCCTGCAATTATGGCCAGGTCTGTCTTGTAAAATAGTATGCTTAATCTCAATGAGACTATGCTGATCAAATAAAGGGAAAACAAAACATGTTTTTGTGGGAGGATAAACGTTTTAAACTGAGTGATTTTTACAGATTTTTTCTTGTTGAAAACTTAGAATGTCAGGTTCAGCTTGTAGCCTGCTTACCCTTGAGTAGCAGAAACCCATGCAAATGGTAGTATTGATGGCCACGCAGAAGTCACACTCATGTCTCTCCTCATACAGAGTGTAGTCCGTGGGCACACACATGGGGACAGCTTGGCTGAACAGCAGGCAAAGGAGACCACATATGGCCACAGACGATTCCATTTGGCAAGCAGCGACAACTTTCTGTCATACAATCAAGAACCTGCATGGAATTAAAGTCAATGTCAAGAAGAAAATATGAACATATTTATAGTTTTATAGTTGGAAATATGAACAAATTCGGTCCTTCAGCAAGGCTGCACCGATAGCTGGACAAAAGAAGCTGAACCAGTGTTCCTGTCAGATCAGCTCTGCTCACTCACCTGGTAGAGCTGGGCACATGCAGGCCTGATGMTGCTGCCTGATGCTCTTTATACAGGCATTCTAATCCACCTTGATCCTACTGGACCATTATCTCCCATCTCTGACCGAGTGGAAGCAGGAGTCTCCAGGCCCATTATCATGTTGACATACATAAATACATTTGCAATTACATTTGAGTCATTTAGCAGACGTTCTTATCCAGAGCGACTTACAGTTAGTGCATTCATCTTAAGATAGCTAGGTGGGACAACCACATATCACAGTCATAGTAAGTACATTTTTCCTCAATAAAGTAGATATCAGCAAAGTCAGAGATGGTAAGGGGGAAAAAAAGTCAAGTTAGTTCACGAAAGGCTACTTAAAAAATATTTWTATAATAGGCACCCTCCGTAACTACAAACTTCCATTACCTGTACAGTAATGTCTGGGGTGAGGGTTTAACCTGTAATAACCTCATAATAAGCTTTTTTTTTTAGCAGTCACATCCTGTACTGCAGTATGTGGCAATCTCACTGGTTAGCACAATAGAAAACTAAGTGGTGAAGTCCGATTGGCCCCCGGTCCAGAAACAACTCCAAACCCAACTCCTAGGTWAGAGCGTCTGTTAAATGACTGAAATGTAAATGTTTTTTTTATTTTCTCCAGAGTGTCGATCTTGTCTCAACGCTGCAACTCCCCAACGGGCTCGGGAGGCTAAGGTCAAGTCAAGTCATGCATCTCTCCCGAAACATGACCCACCATACCGCRCTTCTTAACACTCGCCCGCTTAACCCGGAAGCCAGCAGCACTGATGTGTCKGAGGAAACACCGTTCAATTGATGACYGAGGTCAGCCTACAGATGCCCGGCCCGTCACAAGGAGTCGCTAGAGCACAATCAGCCAAGGAGGCCCGTAAATGTTATTCTGACCTAGGAATAGGATCTGTTAAGTATAGGGTCTACATTAAGGTGAAAATTCCACCAAAGCTATTAGAGGGCAAAGTGGAGATGCAACCATAAGCTTACATATCAAATTCTTTCACATCTACATGTTCCTATACATCATGTGGGGCCGGCATTATGGCCTTAGGGGGCCCGGCCCGCCTTATTGTACATCGGATGCTGCAAACTTTAAATGCACTTTAAATACAGTTTGATTTAATCCTATTCTTTGACCTTGATTTTTGGTTGAGATGGAGACGTGAATCCAACATATTTATTATTAACTTGTAGATTCCATTTGAAATCAACCAAAGCTTGAAACCCTAGGCCTAAATCTATTGTCTATTTTGACGGGAGTGGATCCTCAATATCTGTCCATGCGACAATTCAGCAKTAAGCAGACCAAGTGGGGATTTTTTGTATGGAGATCTATAGAGAGCAATAGTTATGGCATCTTTTTGTAGGCACTAACTCCGCCATGGCTTGTTGGTCATTTTTTGGAGGGTTTTTGGATAAACTCCGAAAAGAAGGTCTGTGATAAACACAGGCTTAGGTGATCTTATACGTTTTGTTCTATGAGATAATCTTCATCAGCTAACACCACTTTTTGTGAATTTTGAAGCATTTTCATAATCAAAATAAGCACATAAA
Source organism: Salvelinus sp. IW2-2015 (assembly GCF_002910315.2). Lineage (NCBI taxonomy): Eukaryota > Metazoa > Chordata > Actinopteri > Salmoniformes > Salmonidae > Salvelinus > Salvelinus sp. IW2-2015. The sequence goes on from NW_019942630.1 coordinate 68,810, forward strand.
TCAAATCAAATTTTATTTGTCACATACACATGGTTAGAAGATGTTAATGTGAGTGTAGCGAAATGCTTGTGCTTCTAGATCCGACCATGCAGTAATATCTAACAAGTAATCTAATCTAACAATTTCATAATGCTTCATAATTCATAAAGTTCATGTTAACTGACGCTTGGTCCCTTCTAGCCATGACCCTCTCGCTTCGCCTCTTCCTCTCCTCCTGAGCTATGCTCCTCTTACCATGCATGTGCTTTCTGCTTCCTGCCAATTCGGGCACATTCATTGTTTCATTATGTTAATTATTTGCACTTTGTTTGTTAAATTTGTGTAAATTCCCAGATAAATATATCACAGTAGTGAATTTAACGTTCATCATGTCATTTCCCGTTATTCTAATCTAGAACGTTTGCTTATGGTAATTCGGTTCATTAGGCTACATTTTAATTAGCTACCGTTCTCATTCARAGTTGTTTTCAGAGCCCACAGACATGCTACACTTGAGCAAGATGTTTAGATTGATTTATTTCCATTTTAGAGTCTACTGTCAATTCCTTCAATGTTTTTCATTTGGACCGCTCCGAATAGCTTCTTCAGCTGTTCATTGAGCACGTGCAATACGTTTAGGCCTAAGATTAGTAGGGCTACTGAGTTGAGATAAAATGATAGCGTTCAGTTTGTCAAGTTCTATGAACTGTGATGACATGTTATGAAGTCTGGTGTAGACTCAAATTTAGCAGGTTTTCATAATGAATCTTGTTCTGGAGGAAGCTCTGCAGAGTGGTCACTAGCTGGTACAGCCACAAAGTCATAAAATCTGATTTGAAAGCTAACCTTAACCACACTGCCGCCGGAGTCATGTCCCAGTGAGACACAGGTGCCAGCCCACGTAGAAACTGAAAAGTCAGAGCCTTTTTTTGTAAAACAGTGTTGTAAATCCTGTATTGACTTGTGCCTACTTTGTCTACATGATGCTTGAATGGTGTATATAGACCATGTAGCGCTATCGCAGCCTGACTGGGAGCACCAAGGCAACGTGACATTCAACACATTGAAACACTATAAGACTAGTGGCAATTAAACAATAAATGGAACAAGTTGTTCAGTGTTCGTCAGCAGTAGGCTCAAAGCCAATGAATGTTCACTTCCTAACTTAATCCGAACACCTAGTCAAGACTGATTAAAGTAAATCTTGTAGTCAGAAGTACCCACTGGGCAAAAACTGGTTGAATCAACGGTGTTTCCACCTCATTTCGACCAAATCAATGTGGAAAACTATGAATTTTGTATTTTTTTCAACCAATCTTTAACCTAAATCCAATGACAAGGTGACATTTTTGGTTGATTTCACATTGAATTCACGTTAGTTGATAACTCAACCAAATGTAAATCAAAACGACACTATCTAGAACCTAAAAGGGTTATTGGTCTGTCTCCAGAGGAGAACCCTTTTTGTTTCCAGGTAGAACTCTTTTGGTTCAAGGTAGAACCCTTTTCACAGAGGGTTCTACATGGAACCCAAAATGGTTCTACCTGGAACCAAAAAGAGTTCTCCTATGGGGACAGCCGAAGAAAAAAACGTTCCAAAAGAGTTCTAAGAGAGTAGAAGTTGAACTGACATGTGCCCAGTGGGTAGCTTTCAGATGTCAGGTCTCCCTGTTCTATCAGGCTTATTTTCATCTGAAATCTTTCATATTATACCAAGTCTATTTGTCTGTCCCAATGTCCAAATGCCATGTTGGCTTTCTCCTTGTTTTCTTTTTAYACAATCTTAAATAAACGTAACCTAACTGTAAAATCTACGTGCTTGATTGGCATGTAGTAAGCCCTCTATGCTGCCTTCCAGAACATGTAATAATCTACTGCATCCATGGGAACAGATATCCAGCCGTCCAACAGTTTTACACCAATCCTGGATGGTCCCTTATCTCCAAGTGTTTTCATTTGAAGTTAATGATTGTAGAGAGGATTATTCCTGTCTCTCATATTCATGTAAGGTTATAACTGAGATGACTTTTTTTGATGGTGCCCTATCCAACATTTCACACTAAAACAAATGTTACTGAAATGAATGCAATCTGTGGATAGGAGCATTACAGTTTGAGTCCTTGAGTGATTCAGTATCCATATGTTCCTAAAAACTGTCTTCTCTTTCTACAAGTGCTTATATCTATATGTACTAGAATTGTTTTTCCAACGTACTGACTCGTGCAATGGAATGGAATGGCTGATCTATGACTATGATTTATGACTGCATTATTTTTCTCAAAGCTGACTGCTTCTCTGGAAAGTCTAATCAGTCAAATGTTGATCAATCTGGTCTTGGAGTCCATAAGTACTGGAGGATTTCTTGTTGGAGAACCCTTTTCATGCTTTGAAAGTCACAACTGTGTCAGGCTGACCATACATGGTGTTCTAACACTAGAACTATACCAACCGTTCTATTTAATTGTAGATCGGAAGGCGGGCCAAACCCAATTCATCAAGTCAGATATAATGATCATTCCGTTTTAGAATCTTGGTAGGCAGTGCAGTGAATTCTGTATATTTTGTCCTTGGGTGATGATTAACTAAAGGTGTGTTTATGGTTAGCTGACACCAAGACTGTGTTCTTCCATGCGTTTGTTAGGATAAGGGGACCACACAAGGAAGTCTTGCCTAACAGGAGGATGCATTTCTAGTCATTCTCAACTTTATTCAACCTCAACAAATACGGTAGACWTAACAAATAGGAATATTGGACATTTGTTCTTGGAATTCTAGGACGTTTGTATAAGGATGTTTCTTTCAATTGTGGATGTCTATTGTAAGTGTCAAAGAACTGCAATAATCCCAACATTTTATCTGCATTAATACATTTCTGAGGTGCTTATCTAGTTGACTGAGAATTTATTTGCTATTGTTTTGTTTTCTTGGAATACTGAAAAAAGGTTGGACTCAATTTGAACAAAATTGATTTATTTTGACATTCTTGATCAAATCAAACATTCCTTCTCTACTTAGTGAAAGTTAAATATCAATGCTACAATGTTCTGTAATTCACATACCATTTATCTGATTAAATTGTAAATAGGAAAAATAGTGTGCATTGGAAAGAAAGGAAATTAAACATTAGCAACATTGCCTAACATTCAACCTGTAAGATCTAAGTGGCGACCAGTGGGTGAAAGTGGTTAGATAGTGAAGATTAGATAAGTGTTGGTCTCTGCCGGAGGGATCTCTTCTGTACTCATTAACCATGACGACGGGTACAGGGGGCCCAGTGGCCTCGTTCTCTGTGTGGGACTATGTGGTGTTTGTGGGCACAGTCCTGGGGGCGGCCGGCATCGGCCTGTTCCAAGCCATCCGGGGCCGCAAGAACACCAGCAGCGATGAGTTTCTGCTGGGGGGCCGTCAGATGACAGCGGTGCCCGTCGCCATGTCCCTCACTGCCAGCTTCATGTCTGGCATCACCGTGATCGGCACTCCAGCAGAGGCCTATCGGTTTGGGGCGGCCTTCTGGATATTTGGCATCTCCTATGCCATCATGTCCATCATCACCGCTGAAATCTTCGTCCCTCTCTTCTACCGCCTGGGCATCACCAGCACCTACGAGGTACTGTAAGATATACCAGGCTGGGTCAGACCCACCTGGGTCAAATACATATACAGTATGTCAAATACATTAAAACATTTGAGGTGCAAATAGCTTGATGATTCCTTTGGGCCCATTGTAACGGTCAAACAGCAAGTGCAAGCAAGGTGGATTGAGATAAAGGTACAGGGGAATGAATTAAGATGATAGGTAGGGGGGTGAAGATGAGAGGGTTTGCCCTAAAATGTCCAGCAGTTGTATTTTTAGTTTTTTGTATTTTTATAYWAATTTTTCTCCCCAATTGGTAGTTACGGTCTTGTCCCATCGTTGCAACTCCCGTACGGATTCGGGAGAGGCAAAGGTCGAGAGCCGTGCATCCTCCGAAACACAACCCCGCCAAGCCGCACTGTTTCTTGACACAATGCATACTTAACTTAGAAGCCAGCCGTACCAATGTGTCGGAGGAAACACTGTACACCTGGCGACTGTGTCAGCGTCCATGCGTTTGGCCCGCCACAGGAGTCGCTAGAGCGCGATGGGACAAGGACATCCCTGCCGCCCAAACCCTCCCTTGAACCCGGACGACGCTGGGGCAATTGTGTGTCGCCTCATGGGTCTCCCGGTCACGGCCGGCTGCGACACAGCCCGGTATCGAACCAGGATCTGTAGTARCGCAGCCTTAGACCGCTGCGCCACTCGGGAGGCCCCCAGCAGTTGTAATTTAACTAATATTTAATCAGTGATCCGTGAAAACAATCTAGTCCAGGAGGGGTGCCAAGATGTTACATCTGTTACATTCAGYATCTGAGGACTTTACCTCCTAAAAATATGTGACTAGTTGCCATAAAAGTAATTACAGGTATTTAATTAGTTTTGTGCACCAAGCAACCATTTMGCAGGTTGGCATTTATTGGGATGAGTCRTGTACTGAAGGCAGCTCTGCAGGGTATTCACTGGCTGACATTGACACAAAGTCATAAAATCTGATTTTAAACCTAACAATAACCTTAACCACACTGCTAACCTTATGCTAACCTTAGAGCAAATGTTTGTTTTCATAATCTTTTACAATATATATAGCCAATTTTGGCTGCAKCTGGCACATCCAGTGGAAATCGCTCAGATCTGCCTCCAGGACAAGATTCATCACAATAAACATCAACCTGCAACCATTTATGACTTGAACAAAACAGCTGTAGACCTGCAGATAGACAGACTATTGAAAAGTCTATGAATCTTTCTTCATCATCACTTCCTGACTAGGAAAAAAGATTTACAAGTGTAAAAGCCAATGAAATCAGGCCAGGTTTGACTGAAATGTTTATTTTCTCTCTAGTATCTGGAGATGCGTTTCAACAAGTTGATTCGGGTGATCGGGACCACCATGTACATCATACAAACGGTAAATATTCAGTTAACATCATGAAAATGGGGCAAAAGGGTAGATCTTAATGAAGCTAATGTTTTCCAAAGGATATGGTGGAAACAAAAATCTCAATAATGCATTAACTACAAAAAATGGCAATCTGCCCTTGTCCTTTTTTCCACTGCCTGATTTCAGGAAGCCATCTGGGCATCTAAGGTAAACATTCCGCTTYATGAATGTGCATTAAGCATATGTTTACATCCATCAACTAATGGCTGATTTTGTTTCAGGCCCTGTACACTGGTATGGTCATCTACGCCCCAGCTCTTGCTCTCAATCAAAGTAAGTCATATGCAAAGTATCTCTGTAATGTTCCTTAAATGAATCAAAATAATATTATTATCTGAGTGTTGACACAAGGTCAATCTCTGGACCAAACTGATGATAAATCTTTAGCTAATTAAATTGGTCTGCGATCTGCCAATAAAGGTATTGTCTAATTGCTTATCAATTGATGCAGCACGAAAGAGGATATGCAGATGTCGTTAGGCTAAGTGATAATATCACAGAGAATGCATATGTATCTATACTGAACAAAAATATAAACGCAACATGCAACAATTTCAAAGATTTTACTGAGTTAAAGTTCATAAGGAAAACAGTCAATTGAATTAAATTCATTAGGCCTTAATCTATGGATTTGACATGACTGAGAATACTGATATGCATCTGTTGGTCACAGATACCTTAAAAAGAATGGGCCTCCCATCGATAAAATGCAATTGTGTTCGTTGTCCATAGCTTATGAYTGCCCATACTATAACCYCACCACCACCATGGGGCACACTGTTCACGATGTTGACAATAGCGAACCGCTCGCCCACACAACGCAACACACGTGGTCTGTGGTTGTGAGGCCTGTTGGATGTAAAGCCAAATTCTATAAAATGAAGTTGAAGGCGGCTTATGGTAGAGAAATTAACAGTAAATTCTCTGGCAACCGCTCTGGTGGACATTCCTGCAGCCACCATACCAATTGCACACTCCCTGATCTGTGGCATTGTGTTGTGTGACAAAACTGCACTTAGAGTGGCCTTTTATTGTCCCCAGCACAAGGTGCACCTGTGTAATGATCATGCTGTTTAATCAGCTTCTTGATATGCTACACCTGTCAGGTGGATGGATTATCTTGGCAAAGAAGAAATGCTCACTAACAGGGATGTAAACAAATTTGTGGAGAGCTTTTCGTGCATATTGAACATTTTTGGGAGCTTTTATTTCAGCTCATGAAAGATGTGACCAACACTTTACATGTTGCGTTTATCTATTTGTTTCAGCTCATGGAAACAGTTGTAGAGTATTATTTGGAAATGCTGTGTAAATGGGTCTGTACTTGTGTGTGTTTCAGTCACAGGGCTGAACCTCTGGGGAGTGCTGGTGGCCACTGGGGTGGTGTGCATCATCTACTGCACCCTGGTCAGTGGTTCATCTGATCTCACTCACCAATCAGCAATCAACTCCTTCACGCTATGACAATACACATTTTAATATTGAATACTTATTAGGATCCCAATTAGCTGACACCATAACGTCAGCTAATCTTCCTCGGGTCCAACACAGAGCTTAAAATATATTACAAACAATTACATTTACAATAAGACATTTTTAACAAGTAGACATTAAATCAAATCMAATTGTATTGTCACATGCGCCGAATACAACCTTATGCTTACTTAGAAGCCCTGAAATGCTTACTTACAAGCCCTTAACCAATAAGGCAGTTCAAGAAATAGAGTTAAGAAAATATTTACTAAATAAACTAAAGTAAAAAATATTTTTTTTCTTCCAGAAGTAACAAAATAAAATGACATAATAATAATGAGGCTATATACAGGGGGTACCGAGTCAATGCGCAGTGGTACAGGTTAGTCGAGGTAATTTTTAAAGTGACTATGCATAGATAATAAACAGCGAATAGCAGCAGTGTAAAAACAAAGGGAAGGGTCAATGTAAATAGTCCARGTGGCCATTTGATGAATTGTTCAGCAGTCTTATGGCTTGGGGKTAGAAGCTGTTAAGGAGCCTTTGGTCCTAGACTTGGCGCTCTGGTACCGCTTGCCGTGCAGTAGCAGAGAAAACAGTCTATGACTTGGGTGACTGGAGTCTTGACAATTTTTTGGGCATTCCTCTGACACCGCCTAGTATATAGGTCCCGGACGTCAGGAAGCTTGGTCATACCAGGCGGTGATGCAACCAGTCAGGATGCCCTCGATGGTGCAGGATATGGGGAACCATGCCACATTGTTTCAGTCTACTGAGGGGTAAAAGACATGCCTAATGAAAGTTTGTTGTTGATGTGGACACCAAGGAACTTGAAACTCTCGACCCGCTACACTACAGCCCCGTTGATGTTAATGCGGGCCTGTTCGGGCCTCCTTTTCCTATAGTCCACGATCAGCTCCTCTATCTTGCTCACATTGAGGGAGAGGTTGTTTTCCTGGCACCACAATGCCAGGTCTTTGACCTCTTCCCAATAGATTGTCTCATCATTGTCAGTGATCAGGCCTACCACTGTTGTGTCGTCAACAAACTTAATGATGGTGTTGGAGTCGCGCTTGGCCACACGCAGTCATGGGTGATCAGGGAGTACAGGAGGGGACTAAGCATGCACCCCTGAGGGGTCCAAGTGTTGAGGATTAGTGTGGCAGATGTGCTGTTGTCTACCCTTACCACCTGGGGGTGGCCCGTTAGGAAGTCCAGGATCCAGTTGCAGAGGGAGGTGTTTAGTAACAGGGTCCTTAGCTTAGTGATGAGCTTTGAGGGTATGATGGTGTTGAACGCTGAGCTGTAGTCAAGGAACAGTATTCTCACATAGGTGGTCCTTTTGTCCAGGTGGGGAAGGGCAGTGTGGAGTGCGATTGAGATTGCGTCATCTGTGGATCTGTTGGAAGTGGGTCTAGGGTGTTGATGTGAGCCATGACCAGTCCTTCAAAGCACTTCATGGCTACGGACGTGAGTGCTACGGGGCGGTAATTATTTAGGCAGGTTACCTTCGCTATCTTGGGAACAGGGACTATGGTGGTCTGTTTGAAAGATGTAGATGTTACAGACTCGGTCAGGGAGAGGTTGAAAATGTCAGTGAAGACACTTGCCAGTTGGTCCGCGCATGCTTTGTGTACACGTCCTGGTAATCCGTCTGGCCCCATGGCTTTGTGAATGTTAACCTGTTTAAAGATCTTGCTCACATTGGCTACGGAGAGCGTGATCACACAGTCGTCCGGAACAGCTGGTGCTCCCTTACATGCTTCAGTGTTGCATGCCTCAAAGCGAGCATACAAAGCATTTATCTCGTCTGGTAGGCTGGCATCACTGGGCAGCTCACGTCTGGGTTTCCTTTTGTAGTCCTTAATAGTTTGTAAGCCTTGCCACATCCGACGAGAGTCAGAGCCGGTGTAGTAGGATTCAGTCTTAGTCCTGTATTGACACTTTGCCTGTTTGATGTTTCGTGTGAGGGCATAGCAAGATTTCTTATAAGCGTCCGGATTAGTGTCCCGCTCCTTGAAAGTGGCAGCTCTAGCCTTTAGCTCTGTGCAAATGTTGTCTGTAATCCATGGCTTCTGGTTGGGATATGTACGTACAGTCACTGTCGGGTCGACGTTGTCGATGCACTTATTGATGAAGCTGAGGTGGTATACTCCTCAATGTCATTGGATGAATCCTGGAACATATTCCAGTCTATGCTATCACATGTGACATGCTGGTAGAAACGAGGTAAAATGGAATTTAGTTTGCATGCATTAAAGTCCCTGGCAACTAGGAGCGCCACTTCTGGATGAGCATTTTCTTGTTTGCTTATGGTCTTATACGGCTCGTGGTCTTAGTGCCAGCATCGGTTTGTGGTGGTAAATAGACGGCTACGAATAATATAGATGAGAACTCTCTTGGTAGATAGTGTGGTTTACAGCTTATCATGAGATACTCTACCTCAGGCGAGCAATAACTCGAGACTTTTTTAATATTAGAAATCGCGCACCAGCAGTTATTGACAAATAGACAAACACCCCCGCCCCCCGCCCCTCTTCTTACCAGACATATCTGCTCTGTCCTGCTGATGCAGGGTGTAATGATTCATAGGTGCGCGTAATAATGAATGCCAGCTGTGCGTAATGATGAATCCCAGGACCGGTGGTTAGTACTCTGGCGACGTCGTACGCCGGAGGGGAGGAGCAGGAGCAGACGTGACACAGGGAGAAGCCAGCCAGATCCATATTATCCATTTCGTCGTTTAACCACGTCTCTGTGAAACATAAAATATTACAGTTTTTATTCTCCCGTTGGTAAGATAGTCTTAATCGTAGATCGTCCAGTTTGTTTTCCAATGATTGCACGTTGGCCAATAATAGGGTAGTGGTGGTACTGGTGGTTTACCTACTCGTCGGCTAATTCTAACAAGGCACCCCGCCCTCCTCCCCCCATTTTCTCTGTCTTTTCTTCATGCAGATGACAGGGATTTGGGCCTTGTCTCGACAAAGCAGTATATCCTTCGCTTCAGACTCATTACAGAAAAAACTCTTTGCCCGGGGCCAGGAGTTTTTCCTGACCCCATGACATGTTCATGCAGGGAAAACTCTCAGCCCCAGTTATGGGCAATTACTACTGTAAGGTCCAGTTTTTTCCTGGTCAGCTCACAGGGTCAGGGAACACACTTAAACCTACACATGAACCTTCCTTCCCCTGACTCCATGTTGCATTGTGGTTCTCAGGGAGGTCTGAAGGCGGTCATATGGACAGACGTGTTTCAGATGGTGATCATGTTAGCAGGCTTCGTGGCCGTCATTGCCAGGGGGGCTGTCATCCAGGGAGGTCTGGGGAAGATCTGGGATGACTGCTACCAAGGAGGCAGGCTCAACGTTTTTGAGTAAGTAAAATGTCCACACGTCATGCAGGGATTAATTACCACCACWGTATGACTCCTCATAGTTAGCTGAGCATTTTCACTTTAATACCTTCTAATGCAGTTTTGATCCGGACCCTTTGAAGCGTCACACGTTCTGGACGATCGTGGTTGGTGGCAGTGTGATGTGGGCGTCCATCTACTCCATCAACCAGTCACAGGTGCAGCGTTACATCTCCTGCAAAACCCTAACTCAAGCCAAACTGTGAGTGGCACTCCTACCTTCCACAGTCATAACATACAGGAAAAGCTGTGAATGAAGAATAGCAATATGAAAAAAAAAGAAAAAAGTGTTTGTTTCATGTTGGCTTTCTTTGAAACCCTCAGGTCACTGTATGTGAATATGATTGGTCTCTGGGTGACTGTGAGCTTAGCAGTGTTCTCCGGCCTCACCATGTACTCCATTTACAAAAACTGTGATCCACTCACTAATGGTGATGTAGGGGCACTTGATCAGGTCAGTAAATGTAAGACAGCTATGGCTCTTACACAGGCATGGACAGTGCTGCACTATGGCAGTGTTATTGAATGTTAGTGGGTGGGTGCTTATATTTGTCCTATTTCACACATGTGCATGTGTTATTACTTATGTATGTGTGAATTGGACGGGGGACTGTGTGTGGGATTAATAGTGTGTGTGTGTGTGTGTGTGTGTGTGTGTGTGTGTGTGTGTGTGTGTGTGTGTGTGTGTGTGTGTGTGTGTGTGTGTGTGTGTGTGTGTGTGTGTAAACAAGCTGCTTCCATACCTGGTAATGGACATCCTGGCAGCCTATCCTGGAGTCCCTGGGTTGTTTGTTGCGGCAGCATACAGTGGTACACTGAGGTGAGTATTCTCCAGGGGAACCCAAATAGAGAAGGTCCGCTGACACAAATCTTCCAGGTGGCAAAGATCTGGATAGATATAGTCACTTATCGGCATAGTAACAAACCCCTACCTCTCAACCCCCTCCCGTTCTGGATCCGGAACCAGACCGCGGTTCGCCTATTGCRTATGGCTGGTATACACTAACAAATGCATGCGATCTTCCACTACTTTTACAACTAACCTACCAATGAATGTGTTTAACCATAAGTTCCCTGCAGAAAAGGGCAATTCCTCCTCTTTCTCTTTGCCTCATCTATTGTCAATGCGTCTGTTTCAGTACTGTATCCTCCAGCATCAATGCGCTGGTGGCTGTCACTGTAGAGGACTTCATCAGGCCAGTGTACAAAAACCTGACAGATAAACAGGTGACCTGGATGAACATGGGCCTCAGTGAGTTTCACACAAAACACTGTGTAAGACTAGCATAATTATATGTGGGTTCATTCAAATAGTAATGTCACACAAATAAAGGTCAGTTTGATATTTGCCGAGGTATGTACATTATACAGTATGTCAATACTTTGCATGGAAAAATACTTTGCATGGAAAAATACTTTGCATTGAAATATATTTATAATCATGAAATGTGTATGGAATATTTAATTACCGTTGCACCTATTTCAGGTGTTTTCTTCGGATTTTTGTGCATTGGGATGGCTGCAATAGCTTCTCTGATGGGGAGCATTCTGCAGGTAGGAAAACTATAATCAGAAGTGACTCCGTATCGCCACCTGCTGTCTGGTAGTCACCTCTACTTTATGTCTCTAACGTTGTCTCTTTTCAGGCAGCCCTGTCCATATTTGGAATGATCAGTGGCCCTCTTCTTGGGCTTTACCTCTTAGGCATGTTCTGGCGCACAGCAAACTCAACAGTAGGTATCCCACATCTTATTCATATCACTTTCATTATTCATACTTAAAGAATGATTTACTAATTTACTCAAAGATATATTACTAACCAGTAACACTATAAATGTTCTGACATACAAAGATTTTGGTTGTTGAATACAAAACAACGTTAGACAATATAATGACCTTTAATGATCTTTATGGGTGAGACTGAGACGGCTTCCTTGTGCATTGCAGGGGGGACTCACAGGGCTGATTGTGGGCCTTGTTATTACCCTGTGGGTGGGGATTGGAGCTCAGATATACCCACCCTTAGCTGATAAGACCAACCCCCTGCCAATCAGTGTGGCAGGCTGTAACCGCACACAGGACCTGAACTACACCACCCTGGCCCCATGGACCAGTGCAGTAACACTGACCCCTCTGCCTGAGTGAGTTACTCACAGTCACTTTATAATCACTGTCTTCAAAGTCACCCTATTCCACATATAGTGCACAACTTTATTCCAGAGTCCTATGGTGCTTATAGCTAACTATGGGTTAGCAGCCTTGTTGAACCAGCCTGATGTTGCGAGCTCACATTCTGTTTCACTGAATGAAAACGTCAATGCAGCGGTCAGTCTGGTTTCACAAGATGGCGCCGACAGATAGGGCAGCTCTGCTTCTAGCTAATAAGCAACTTTGTAGTATTTCGTTTTTTTGTGTGTTATTTCTTACATTATTAWCCCAGGAAATRTTTTKTATTATTACATAGACCCGGAAAGAACTTTTGAATATCAGAGTGGCGGTAACTCACCAGCATTACGACCGGGAATACAACTTTCCCGAATTGGATTCTTTGTTCGTACCCCCAGGGCAAATTAATTGATTCCAGAGGCTGATCCAAAACACAGCCGACGAGAAGAGGTATTCGGAGTGGACTTCTAGTCCGACTCAGGAGGCGCGCACACCATCCACCGCATCCAAGTATATTACTCGCTAATGTTCAGTCTCTGGACAACAAATCAGACGAGCTCAGGGTTCTCAGCTAGCTGGGTTCTCAGTATATCGCATCGACACGATTAAAGAACTCTCCCCGGGAAGAAGAAAGGCGGGGGTGTATGTTTCATGATTAACCACTAATGGTGTGATTGTGATAACATACAGAAACTCAAGTCCTTTTGTTCACCCAACCTAGAATACCTCACAATCAAATGCCGACCGTATTACCTCCCAAGAGAATTCTCTTCRGTTATAGTCACAGCCGTGTATATTCCCCCTCAAGCTGATACCACGACGGCCCTCAAAGAACTTCACTGGACTTTATGCAAACTGGAAACCACATAACCTGAGGCAGCATTTATTGTAGCTGGGGATGGGAAAGCTGGGAAAGCTGGGAAAGCAAATTTGAGGAAAACACTACCGAAGTTCTATCAACACATTGACTGTAGTACTCGTGCTGCTAAAACAATCGACCACTGCTACTCCAACTTCCGGGATGCCTACAAGGCCCTCCCCTGCCCTCCCTTCTGCAAATCTGATAACGACTCCATTTTTCTCCTCCCTAACTATTAGCAGAAACTCAAACAGGAAGTACCCGTGCTAAGGATTATTCAATGCTGGTCTGACAAATCGTAATCCACGTTTMAAGATTGCTTTGATCACCCGGACTGGGATATGTTCCGGGTAGCCTCTGAGAATAACATTGACGAATATACTGATATGGTGACTGAGTTTATCAGGAAGTGTATAGGAGATGTTGTACCCACTGTGACTATTACAACCTACATTAACCAGAAACCGTGCATAGATGGCAGCAAAACTGAAAGCGCGAACCACCGCATTTAACCATGGCAAGGTGATTGGGAATATGGCAGAATGCAAACAGTGTGGTTATTCCCTTTGTAAGGCAATCAAACAGTCAAAACATCAGTATAGAGACAAAGTGGAGTCGCAATTCAATGGCTCAGACACGAGACGGATGTGGCAGGGTCTACAGACAACCACGGACTACAAAGGGAAAACCAGCCACGTCACGGACACCGATGTCTTGCTTCCGGACAARCTAAACACCTTCTTCGCCCGCTTTGAGGATAACACAGTGCCACCGACGCGGACCGCTATCAAGGACTGTGGGCTCTCCTTCTCTGTGGCCGAAGTGAGTAAGAGATTTATGCGTGTTAGCCCTCGCAAGGCTGCCGGCCTAGACCAGCTGGCTTGAGTGTTTGAGGACATAGTCAATCTCTCCCTWTCCCAGTCTGCTGTCCCCACTTGCTTCAAGATGTYCACCATTGTTCTTGTTCCCAAAAAAGCAAAGGTAACTGAACTAAATTACTATCTCCCCGTAGCGCTCACTTCTCTCATCATGAAGTGCTTTGAGAGGCTAGTTAAGGATCATATCACCTAGGGGGCAGGGGGCAGCATTTTCACTTTTGGATGAATTGGTGCCCAAATTGAACGGCCTCCTACTCTGTCCCAGATGATAATATATGCATATTATTATTACTATTGGATAGAAAACACTCTGAAGTTTCTAAAACTGTTTGAATTATGTCTGTGAGTATAACAGAACTCATATGGCAGGCAAACTTCCAAACAGGAAGTGAAAATTCTGAAAAGGGCCAATGTGAAAGTCATCGCCTATTCAAATCCCTGTAATTTATGGATCTGTTTGCACTTCATACGCCTTCCACTAGATGTCAACAGTCAGTAGAACGTGGAATGAAGCCTCTAGTGTGATGTGGGACCGGATGGGAGGTGTTTCAGTCACTGGCCTGGCAGATTGCCAGTTGCTGGTCACGCACGCTAGTCATGGAATGAGCATGTGTGCCATTACTTTTACAGACATSAAGAAATGCTCCGGTTGGGACGTTATTGGATATATATGATAACAACATCCTGAAGATTGATTCTCAACTAAGTTTGACCAGTTTATTCGACTTGTAATATAACTTTTTGAAGTTTTCGTCCGACGTTTGCGTTCACTTGCGCAAGTGTTTGGACACGTGTACTACACATGCTAGCTAAAGTTGCTAATTCGACATAAGTAATGGACATTATCGAACAAAACAAMGATTTATTGTGGAACTAGGATTCCTGGCACTGCATTCTGATGAAAGATCATCAAAGGTAAGGGAATATTTATGATGTAATTTCGTATTTCTGTTGACTCCAACATGGCGGAGAAATGTTGTTTCTATCTGAGTAGATGTGTGTGTGCTTTTTACAAAAGTTTTTTAAAAATCTGACACAGCGGTTGCATCTTTAATTATATGTAAAACATGTATCTTTCATCAAAGTTTATGATGAGTATTTCTGTTATTTGACATGGCTCTCTGTAATTACTCCGGATATTTTGGAGGCATTCCTGAACATGGCGCCAATGTAAACCGAGATTTGTGGATATAAATATGCACATTATCGAACAAAACATAAATGTATTGTGTAACATGATGTCATATGAGTGTCATCTGATGAAGATGTTCAAAGGTTAGTGGTTAATTTTATCTCTATTTCTGGGTTTTGTGAAAGCTATCTTTGGCTGGGGAAAAATGGCTGTGTGTTTTTTGGATTTGGTGGTGAACGTAAATAAATGTTGTGTTTTCGCTGTAAAACATTTTTTAAAAATCGGACACGATGGGTAGATTAACAAGATGTTTATCTTTCATTTGCTGTATTGGACTTGTTAATGTGTGAAAGTTCAATATTTCTGAGAAATATTTTTGAATTTTGCGCACTGCCCTTTCAGCGGAATGTTGGGGGGGGGGGGGTTCCGCTAGCGGAACGCGTGTCCTAGAAAGGCTAACTTACCTGACACCGTAGACCCACTTCAATTTGCTTATCACCCCAATAGATCCACCGATGATACACTCGCCCTCGCACTGCACACTGCTCTATCCCATCTGGACAAGAGAAATACCTATGAAAGAATGCTGTTCATTGACTATATCTCAGCATTCAACACCATAGTACCCTCCAAGCTTATCATTAAGCTTGGTGCCCTGGGTCTGAACCCCACACTCTGCAACTGGGTCCTGGACTTCCTGATGGGCCGCCCCCAGGTGGTGAAGGTAGGAAACAACACGCCCCTATCCAAATCAACGGGACCGCAGTGGAGCAGGTGAAAAGCTTCAAGTCCCTCGGTGTACACATCACTGACRATCTGAAATGGTCCACCCACACAGACAGTGTGGTGAAGAAGAAGCAACAGCGCCTCTTCMTCCTCAGGAGGCTGAAGACATTTGGCTTGGCACCTAAAACCCTCACAAACTCTTACAAATACACAATTGAGAGCATCCTGTTCGGCTGTATCACCGCCTGGTATGGCAACTGCACCACYTGAAACCGCAGGGCTCTCCAGAGGCRGGTGCGGTCTTCCCAACGCATCGCCGTGGGAAAACTATCTGCACTCCAGTACACCTACAGCACCCGATGTCACAGGAAGGCCAAAAAKATCATCAAGGACAACAACCACCCAAGCCACTGCTTCCAGACTCTCCACCCGGTTACGTAAACCTGCACCTTAGACGCTACTGTCTCATATACAYAGACTTGAAATCACTGGCCATTTTAATAATGGAACAATAGTCACTCTAATAATGTTTACATATTTTTGCTTTACTCATCTCATATCTATATACTGTATTCTACTGTATTTTAGTATTTGACACACTGACATTGCTCGTCCTAATATTTATATAGTCCTTAATGCCATTATTTTACTTTTAGGTTGTGTGTATTGTTGTGAGTTGTTAGATATTACTGCACTGTTGGAGCWAGAAACACAAGCATTTTACTACACTCGCAATAACATCTGCTAAACGTTGTCGTGTCTTTGGCTATGCCGGATTAAGTGATATGACATGCTATTCTATAAAATCGTTTCTCAGTAATTAATATTACCTGATTGAGCTAATCATGTAAATGTAATTAACTAGAGAGTCGGGGCACCACAAAATAATATTTATAGAGCTGTTATCTTCCGAATAAACTCTTAAAGACCTAGTAATATTTTACATCAATAGCAGTCAATATTAATTGTCACCTTATTTCAGTCTCATCTGAAAGTTGTAAATTCTTCACGAACCCTGGCTAACAAGTTAAATTAGCAATACAAAATTGGGTTTAATTATTTAATTTACTAAATACCTAACTAATCACACAGAATACATATACACAGAATAATCATACCTTGATTACAAATTACGTCATAAAGGAAAAACGTCCCTTAGCGGACGGAACAGATATGACAGCTGGTTACACAAAAGAAAAGGGGGCTGGGTTTGAGTGAAAGAGCGGGAAGACTGAAGACAAAGGGAGAAGCGATGTCTCTATCGTAAATACAGTATCTTATGCATTCTAAATTACCGCCCATTTGGAAAAGGAAAATGCAATAAATATTTACTCTGAGCTGTGCTTCGGTAGGTTGGTGGTAGATGGAAGGCCGTGTTGCCCAACCGAGTCCTTTGTCCTTTGAAGAATGTCTCTGGTGGTAAATTGGATAAGTTGTAATAACATCGTTGTGTGGTAGACAGGATACTCTGTCTGTCCTTTCCTAGCCCACGTTTGCAGCTKCTGTTGCTAACTCAACGGCTAGGAGGTATCACTTCTGTAGTGAATAAGAGTTCAAAGTTCATACCATTCGCAACCAAAGCTCACGCTGAGGTTGGCTTAGTTCTGTAGTTGACAGGTTAGTCCTTTTAACGTATGGACCGTCGTCCTCACATCCTCAGAACAGAAGGTTATATTGTCGTCAAGGCTTTATATAGGAAGGGAGAGGAGGSCGTGTTTGAAAAGTGTTATAACCCATGTTTCTTCACAGGGGCGGGCCACTGATTGAGCAGAGCCCTAACCTTATGAAAACCCAAATCTCTCATTTGGAAGCTAAAATTACATTTCATCTCTTCACCAATAATTTTATATTCAAACATTTAAATTGAACAACAATTCCATGTGAATCTGATAACTACAATGTGCAGACTTTCCACTGTAGAGTTTATGTCCTCCTATTATTGATGAGAATGTCTCAGATGACAACCGAACTGACATCATATTCATTAAGTACCACCGCATATGTTCAATTGGTCGGATTACCAGAATATAGTTMATTTCCCCCCACCTTCTGATGTTCCCAGAATCTCTATGTTAACCAAAGGATTTTCAAATGTCACATCAGTAGGGTAGAGAGAGGAAAAAGGGAGGAAGAGGTATTTATGACTGTCATAAACCTACCCCCAGGCCAACGTCATGACAACGTGTATGTGACAAATAAGATTTGATTTGATTTAACAAGGCTACTGTATTATTGGGGGCTCAGGTATGACTCTTCATCTTGTTGTTACAGTGACCGCCCGGCTCTGGCAGACTCTTGGTACTCCCTGTCCTACTTGTACTTCTGTCTTCTGGGCACTTTGGTGACTGTGATCGTGGGCTTGGTGGTAAGCGCTATCACAGGTGAGGCTACCTCCTTTAGCTCCAACCCTAACAGCATAGTGCATGATATTAATTATTTTTGACTACATGACCTGACCAGGACAAACTTTACATTTGACATTTACGTCATTTAGCAAACACTCTTATCCAGAGCCACTTACAGGAGCTATTAGGGTTAAGTGTCTTGCTCAAGGACACAGACAGATTTTTCACCTAGTCAGCTCGGATTCAAACCAGCAACCTTTTGGTTACTGGCMCAAAGCTCTTAACCGCTAAGCTCTTAACTCTGGGGCTAGTTGTTCCTGGTCAGGTCTGTTAAAGGAAAAATTCCTGGCACTAGGCATAATGACTTTGGCTGGTTCAAATTGATATTTTATGCAGTTAGTTAAACGTGACGTCTCCCTGTGTTGTCTGTCCAGGTGGYTGCAAGCAGGAGAAGCTAAGCTCAGATCTCTTTGTAAGGAGAAGGGATCTATTCTGCGCTGGCTGTGGCAAGGACTCAGAGGTAAAGCTTCTCTCTCTCTCTCTCTCTCTCTCTCTCATACCGTAAGCCTACAGCTGTATTAAATGTTCTGTGTTAACTGGCACCCGGTGTGGTCTTTGTGTGACTTCTGCAGGCATCAGAACCTGAGATAAATGAAAAGGCTGGGTCAGAGCTGAAGAAGGGCTCAAACAACGCTGGATTCCAAGACCCTCAGTTTAACATAGTGGAGAAGGATGTGGAGAAGGTCTCTAAAATGTGATGCTGCCACCAAGCTAAATGCACTCTGTCAACTGGAGTGCTCCAAGGGAACGATTTTTCCTCTCACCTTTCCGTTCTAGTTTTATTGTAATGAAATTCATTACTAAGAGAAGGAACCCCAAGTGTGTAATAATGCAGGTTGATACAGTTGATCAACTAGCTAGCTCATGTATGTTAGGCTAACCAGCTATCCTAATCTTATAGTTATCATAGCCAGATTACTTGCCCAGGTGCCTCGACCCCCAGGGGGCCTCCATTGATTTTGTAGAGTCATTAAAGTATCATATGAACACTCATAAGACATGGCAAAATGTGTAGAATTGCAGGAAATTAGCTTTAAAACTGTAAAATGTTCTCTAAACCAACAAGAGGGGTGTGAACAGTTTAGGATCCCATGTGTTGTGAGGTGGTTTGTTACTATCCCAATACATGACAATATCCATCCAGCCACCTAGGAAATGTGTGTGACCAGACCTTTTSAAATAGTAGTTGAGCATCCCTGACCTAGGCCATGGAAGGGTACTGCAATGTAAAGCAATATTTTAATGTATACAGCACTTGTTGTAAGGTAGGACTTTTCAACCATGTGTTAAGATAAAACAATATATAATAATGTAAATCTAACTTAATTGTCAGTACAAATAAGCATATGCAGTTCACATGTAATCATATTTATGTTGTGTTTACATCACTAAAATGGCTGATATGAGACATTTTACAGTATGTAATATTACTTTTGTGGATATAAAGATTGTGCTGAAATGCATACCTGTTTGCTTGCTTGATTTATCTGTGATTGTTCTTTTGGGATTTTTTTTATATTGTCAAGTTTTCATAAACAAACATAAACAAGGCAATGAGCTAGACAAGGCAAATGCACACTTATTTCTAGACAGATTTGGAAGGAAACAGTTATGCAACTGTATCTTGCATGCTTCACATTCATCTTTACAAAGGTGACAATATTAATTGGGTCAACCAACTATATTACTGGCATTTGTTGGCAGCTGACTTGGACATACAGGTTCAGCCTACCATACGCAAACATCCAAAAAACATAGAGAAAAAGGGACGTCTTTTCCCAACCACCAGTTATTTCACCAGTTATTTGAAATAATAACTTAATAATAACTGCTCTGCAAAAAGTTCTGATTTGCTGACTGTAAGCCTACACAGAGAGTTAATTTAATCTGACCAATGACCATAGCTGTGTTCGAATACTAACCGCACTAACTGTACTATTTGTGATGTAAATTGAGGCATAGTATGTATATATTTAGTATGCCAAAAGTTTCCGGAAGTTGTACTACATTCACCAAAAAGTATAAAAGTAGTGGACAGATTTGAAGAAAATGGCGGAAAATATGCAGCCGAAGTCCAACGAGAGCAGATATAAATTTAAGTACAAAAAYATATATTCATTGCTGTAGCAAATTATGACAAATACTAGGAAAATATTGAGCAATGTAATATAAAAGTCTATCACTTTAAAATAAGTTACATTATACGTTATGTTGGCTGACAATTTGTTGGCTACGCTAGACTTACAAACCACAAAGCATATTATGTGGTGCMGGTATGTTAGCTAGCTAACGTTAGTTGGCTTCTAATACATGGAACTTGCTAGTTTATTAACTATATGCTATCTAACTAACTACTCAACGTTAGGCCTAATATGAGTAAGATAGCTAATCCTTTTAAACCCGATTTATGTAGACACACTTTTATCTAAAAAGTGTGTCTATTTGACCYGAAAGTCTGATGACAACACAGCAAAGTTGATCACCCGGCGGGCCAGAAAAGAATTCCAGTTCACAGGAAATAGGCATGCGGCAGTGAAGGGGTTTGAGTAAGCAGCTGAATTGTGCAGCATTTGTTTCCTTGCCAACCAACGGACAATTATGGAAGTGAACACAGAAGAAGAACGCCCACTTCACTGCTCTCTGTGGTCTGTAGGGAGCAAGGCCCCAACMAAATCTCGCTTGGGGCCCCCCACTTGATGGCGTAGAACAATTTCCTGCAATTCTACACATTTTGCCATGGGGTGAAGAGAAAGTGTTTCAGTTTTAAAGCAAGTTTTCTGCAGTTCTACACATTTTGCCATGGGCCAGAGTGAAAATGTTGCAATTTTATAACACATTTGATWAAATTCTACACATTTTGCCATGGGGCAGAGATTTATTTGTTGTTCCAGCAAATTTTCTGCAATTCTACCCATTTTGCCATGGGGTGAAGATMATTTTTTTCTCACTTTTAAAGCAAATTTCCTGCAATTCTACACACACACAATTTGTCATTACTTATGCCATGTTAACGACATCTGAGTGAGAGTCACTCACAAAATCAATGGGGGCCCTTTGGAGGTCAGGGGGTGACTGTCAGAGACTGGCATAACAGAAACATGTTGATGCACAACCAAATTTCGAAGTTACAGCTTGTGTATTCTACTATTTTAACTCTCAACAGTAAGTTGAGACCCTTACTGAGTAAAGAAAAAAATATATAATAAAAAATGGGAGAGGAGTTAGGGGTCAGCGGCCCCCTATCGACCTGGGGCCCTAAGCGACCGATTATGTTGTTTATGCCTGGAGCCGGCCCTGGTAGGGAGTGGAGAACAGAGTAAGATGTTTGATCTATGGGATGGGAAAACAAATGACTGCTAAAGCAATAGACCAAGTTCCTGGTTTTACTCTCATGGGTGCCGGCTGTGTAAGGTGAGTTAAATGTATTTTCTGAATGTTGACTGTSAAAATGAAATGGTAGGGAATCAACGGCGGTCGGTGCCATTTAAGATGAGAAAGGACGATTTTGTTTTGAGAGCATGGCCTTATTTCTATTACAGCATATTGGATGACTGTCATTCATATTCCATTCACCCAGTTCAATGTAACAGCGATAGGTTTGGCTACTACATAATACTCAAAATTTCCCTATACCCACCATGAGGTTGCTACAACCTAGCCTATGAATGAAAGTTTACAATGTAGGTTCACACTGGTCGAGAGAAAATGTTGAGGGGACAGACAGTGACACATGGACAGACAGTGACACATTCAATATTGCCTTGCACACTCTTGCCTGTATCTAGCTGTTCTAGGGTGTAATCATTAGTAAGACAGTTGCAAATGAGAGATTCTATTGGACAAATTCAGGTATGTTTATTCTACGTTTTGTTCCGTTTGCTTCCATTTAATTTTTTTTTTGTTCAACAGAATCGGCGGAACGAATACACCCCTAATCACACAAAAACACAGTTCACTTTCATAGCAGCCACGTTGTATTCCTTCTTGCATCTATGCACTCACCTCCTCTCACCTTTTTCCGTCGCTTGTGGGCTTCAATGCACAACACATCAGTTGTATGTGACCAGACAAAAAACCTTTCCAAGCCATATCATAACCGCTACACACAGCCTACATTGTTGTCACCATATCAGCTAAAGTAACATCATAGTCAACATACAGTGCATTCGGAAAGATTTCAGATCCCTTGACTTTTTCCACATTTTGTCACGTTACAACCTTATTCTAAAATGGATTAAGWAAAAAAAAATCCACAACAATCTACACATAATACCCCATAATGACAAAGTGAAAACAGGTTTTTGGATTTTTTTGCTAGTTTATATATWAAAAAACAGAATTACCTTATTTAAGTAGGTATTCAGAACCTTTGCTATGAGACTCGAAATTGAGCTCAGGTGCATCCGGTTTCCATTGATCATCCTTGAGATGTTTCTACAACTTGATTGAAGTCCACTTGTGGTAAATTAAATTGATTGGACATGATTTGTAAAGGMGCAGACTTGTCTGCATTAGGTCCCACAGTTGACAGTGCATGTCAGAGAARAAACCAAGCCACGAGGTTGAAGGAATTGTCCATAGAACTCCGAGACAGGATTGTGTCGAGGCACTGATCTGGGGAAGGGTACCAAAAAAATGCAGCAACATTGWAGGTCCCCAAGAACACAGTGGCCTCCATCATTCTTAAATGKAAGAAGTTTGGAACACCAAGACCTTGTAGAGCTGGCCGCCTGGCCAAATAAAGTAATTGGGGGAGAAGGGCCTTGTGGAAAAGGCCCATTCATGGACACTTGCTCAGCTGGGCCAGGGGCGCTTTAATTAGGTCAGGTGGAATGTCCGACACATTTTAACTCATTAAAAGGAGGAAATCGCCATCGCCCAATCTCGCTGCTTTCTCTTCCTTAACTCCGTCTAATCCAGAAGATCTGTGTGTCCATGAATCCACGTAAATCCACCGAATCTGTTACCTTTCATCTGAACTATCTGTTGCGAACCTATTATGTAATGTAAATGGTCAATGATCACGGCCCTACAGATCATCACAGGCCAATTATGCCATCGATATATGGTTAATATGGAATGAAATTACATGTACATATGAAGACAAACTTGAAAGGGTAAAATATGAAACGTCATTGTTTGCTGAATTGATCAATTCTGATATCAAACTGATGGGGATTGTAGATTGAATAACCGATCACTGATTGAATTATTTGTATTATTCTTCACATGATTATGATGAATAGTTACGAGCCTAAATGACTCAAGGATGATTCCTATTGACTTCTTATTGAACTGAATTTCTGAATGACCTAATTATGTTAATAATGAATGATTGTTATGATTTGATCTTTGATTATGAATTTGATTGGATACATGTTATTCTGYTTCCTTTGTTATGAATTTGATTGGATACATGTTATTCTGTTTACTTTGCTATGCAGCACAGACTACCCAGTAAATATACCACTTTATGGTTAACTTCTCTGGCTGGCGGGTTTTAAGATTTTTCGGCAGGATAGAACAGCGCCTCTGGTAAGAAAAGCGGCGACCTATGCATATTTGTAAACAACAGCTGGTACACAAAATCTAAGGAAGTCTCTAGGTTTTGCTCGCCTGAGGTAGAGTATCTCATGA
The DNA here is from genome assembly GCF_002910315.2 of Salvelinus sp. IW2-2015. Lineage (NCBI taxonomy): Eukaryota > Metazoa > Chordata > Actinopteri > Salmoniformes > Salmonidae > Salvelinus > Salvelinus sp. IW2-2015. The sequence continues at coordinate 92,501 of NW_019942630.1, forward strand.
TAAGCTGTAGACCCCACTATTTACCAAGAGAGTTTACATCTATATTTCGTAGATGTCTATATACCACTGCAGACCGATGCTGGCACTAAGACTGCACTCAATGAGCTGTTTACGGCCATAAGCAAACAGGAAAACGTCATAAATAAGTGCATCGATGACGTTGTCCCCACAGTGACCTTACGTACATACCCCAACCAGAAGCCATGGATTACAGGCAACATCTGCACTGAGTTTAAGGGTAAGCTGCCACTTTCAAGGAGCGGGATTCTAACCCTGAAGCCTATAAGAAATCCCGATATGCCCTCCGACGAATCATCAAACAGGCAAAGCGTCAATACAGGACTAAGACTGAATTGTACTACACCGGCTCCAACGCTCGTTGGATATGGCAGGGCTTGCAAACTATTACAGACTACAAAGGGAAGCACACCACGAGCTGCCCAGTGTCACGAACCTACCAGACAAGCTACATTTTTCTATTCTCGCTTTGAGCAAGTAACACTGAAACATGCATGAGAGCACTAGCTGTTCTGGACAACTGTGTGATCATGCTTCCCATAGCCAATGTCAGTAAGACCTTTAATAAATCTCTTAGGGAATGGCGTCCCGCTAGCAGGACACCGTCGACAACATCCGGTGAAATTGGAGGCGCGCAATTCAAATAAATAATTGCAATATTAAACATTAATGAACATACAAGTATCTTATATCTTTTTAAATTATTTTTTATCTAACTGCGTTGTCCCGATTTACAATAGGCTTTACAGCGAAAGCATACCATGCGATTGTTTGAGGACGGCGCACCACATCAAACTATTTTCAACCAGCACAGGCTTCATAAAATCACAAATACCGATTAAATAAATTACTTACTTTTGAAAATCTTCCTCTGTTTCCAATCCCAAGGGTCCCAGTACAACACGAATGGTCGTTTTGTTAGATAAAATCATTTTTTTTTTTCCAACCATATCAATTGTGTAATAGCTCATACATTATTTTAACATTTCTACAAACTTCAAAGTGTTTCTATCCAATGCCACCAGTTTATATGCATATCCTGGCTTCTGGGCCTGAGTACCAGGCAGTTTACTTTGGGCCCGTCAGTCAGGCGTAAATTCAGGAAAATAGACCCTAGCCCTGTAAACAGGTCAACATTCAGAAGGCCACAGGGCCAGACGGATTACCAGGATGTGTACTCCAAGCATGCGCTGACCAACTGGCAAGTGGCTTCACTGGCAATTTTCAACATGTTTTAAGCAGACCACCCTAGTCCCTGTGCCCAAGAACACTAAGGTAACCTGCCTAAGGGACTACTGACGTGTAGCATTCACGTCTGTAGCCATGAAGTGCTTTGAAAGGCTGGTCATGGCTTACATCAACACCATTATCCCAGAAACCCTAGACCCTAGATCCAATTTGCATACCGCCCCAACAGATTCACAGACGATGCAATCTCTATTGCACTCAACACTGCCCTTTCCCACTGGACAAAAGGTACACCTACACTACCGTTCAAAGGTTGGGGTCACTTAGAAATGTCCTTGTTTTGAAAGAAACAATAATTTTTGCCCATTAAAAACATTAAATTGATTTTGAAATACAGTGTAGACATTGTTAATGTTGTAAATGACTATTATAGCTGGAAACGGCAGTTGTTTTAAGGAATATCTACAAAGGCGTACATAGGACCATTATCAGCAACCATCACTCCTGTGTTCCAATGGCACGTTGTGTTAGCTAATCCAAGTTTATAATTTTAAAAAGGCTAATTGATCATTAGAAAACCCTTTTGCAATTATGTTTGCACAGCTGAAAACTGTTGTCCTGATTTAAGAAGCAATAAAACGGTCCTTCTTTAGACTAGTTGAGTATCTGTAGCATCAGCATTTGTGGGTTCGATTACAGGCTCAAAATGGCCAGAAACAAAGACTTTCTTCTGAAACTCGTCAGTCTATTCTTTTCTGAGAAATGAAGGCTATTCCATGTGAGAATTGCCAAGAAACTGAAAGATCTCGTACAACGCTGAGTACTACTCCATTCCCATAACAGCGCAAACTGTATCTAACCAGAATATAAAGAGGAGTAGGAGGCCCCGGTGCACAACTGAGCAAGAAGACAAGTAACATTAGAGTGTCTAGTTTTGAGAAACAGATGCCTCACAAGTCCTCAGAAGGCCAAAAACACAGTGGAAAGATGATAAAATACAGTATGTGCTTCATATTTTCAGTTGCCCTCTACTACGTTTCAGAAGGCATTGTTCAGGTTCTTTTGATTCTGCAAGCTCTCATGTTACCTATTGTTAGCAGTTGTAACGGATTTCTTCGTCCTCCTCTGACGAGGAGTAAGAAATGTCGGACCAAGATGCAGCGTGGTGAGTATCGATTTTAATATGAATACTTGAAACAAAACAAAATAACGAAATAAACGAACGAAGACGAAACAGCCCGTAAAGTGACAACACAAACACAGGAACACAGAACAGAACAATCACCCACAACCCACAATACAAAACAGGCTACCTAAATATGGTTCCCAATCAGAGACAACGACTAACACCTGCCTCTGATTGAGAACCATATCAGGCCAACACATAGAAATAGACAAACTAACATACAACATAGAATGCCCACTCAGATCACACCCTGACCAAACAAAACATAGAAAAATACAATCAAACTATGGTCAGGCGTGACAGTACCCCCCCCCTAAGGTGCGGACTCCGGCCGCAAAACCTAAACCTATAGGGGAGGGTCTGGTGGGCATCTGTCCACGGTGGCGGCTCTGGCGCGGACGTGGACCCCACTCCACCATAGCCAATACCCCGCTTCATTAACCCTCTGGAGCGCGACCCTCGCCTTGGGACTGGGAACCCTAATAAAAAGGCCCCACTGGACTGAGGGCGCCTCTGGACTGAGGGCAGCTCCGGACTGAGCTATGATCCCTTATTGTCACATGTTATAAATCCACTTCAATCAGTGTAGATGAATGGAGGAGACAGGTTAAAGAAGGATTTTAAGTCTTGGAACAATTGAGATGTGGATTTGTCCTTTCAGAGGTGAAGGGACAAGAAAGAATATGTAACTGCCTTTGAACGGGGTATGGTAGTAGGTGCCAGGCACACCGGTTGTGTCAAAACTGCGACGCTGCTTTGGGGGGAGGGGGGGGCTATTGGCTAGTTTGATATTACAATTTATGAAGTTATTTGTTTAAGCCTATTGGCTAGGTTTGACATTACAATTGATAAAGTGAAGTTAAAAAAGATAGATTTGAGATTTAAAAAAATCGTAAACAATAGGCTGAAATGAATGAAAAGTAGAGGCCTCATAGCCTTGGGAGAGCTCTCGTTCATAAAAAGTTTACATCATAACAAGAGAGTCAACACAACACTACATAAGAGAAACCTGAGACAACAACATAGCAAGGCAGCAACACATTACAACACAGCATGGTAGGAACACAACATAACAACAACATGGTAGCAAACACAACATGGTAGCAGCCACAAAAACATGGCACAAACATTATTGGGCACAGTCAACAGCATAAAGGTCAAGAAGGTAGAGACAACAATACATCACACAAAGCAGCCATACTGTCAGTGAGAGTGTACATGATTGAGTCTTTGAATGAAGAGATTGAATAAAACTGTCCGTTTGAATGTTTGTTGCAGCTCGTTCCAGTCGCTAGCTGCAGCGAACTGAAAAGAGGAGCGACCCAGGGATGGTGTGGCTTTGGGGACCTTTAACAGAATGTGACTGGCAGAAAGGTGTTGTATGTGGAGGATGACGGCTGCAGTAGAGTATCTCAGATGGGGGGAGTGACTAAGAGGGTTTATAAATAAGCATCAACCAGTGGGTCTGGACG
>NW_019942630.1:97329-101874 GCF_002910315.2 Salvelinus sp. IW2-2015
AGGTAGGGGGCAGTATTTTCACGCCCGGATGAAAATGTGCCCAGAGTAAACTGCCTGCTATTCAGGCCCAGATGCTAGGATATGCATATTATTAGTAGATTTGGATAGCAAACTCTGAGTTCTAAAACTGTTTGAATGATGTCTGTGAGTATAACATAACTCATATGGCAGGCAAAAACCTGAGAAAAAAATCCAACCAGGAAGTGGGAAATCTGGAGTTTTTAGTTTTTCAACTCTTTGCTTATCCAAGATAGAGTGGAAATGGGGTCATGTTGCACATCCTAAGGCTTCCACTAGATGTCAACAGTCATTAGAACCTTGTATGATGCTTCTACTGTGAAGTGGGGCGAATGAGAGGGGATTGAGTAAGGTTTGCCATGAGCTGACCATGCCTGCCCATGCGCGTTCATGTGAGAGTTAGCTTGAGTTCCATCGTATTCTGAAGACAAAAATTCTCAGGTTGGAACATTATTGAAAGAATTTATGTTAAAAACATCTAAAGATTGTCATACTTCGTTTGACATGTTTCTACGGACTGTAATATGACTTTTCGTCTGAACTTTTGCCTGGACCTACCCGCGCGTCGTGAGTTTAGATTGTGTATTGAGTAAACTGGAGGACAAGGAGGAATTGGACATAATTATGGACTTTATCGAACAAAAACAAACATTTATTGTGGAACTGGGATTCCTTGGAGACATTCTGATGAAGATCATCAAAGGTAAGTGTAATATTATTTAATGCTATTTCTGACATCTTGTTGACTCAAACATGGCGGATATCTCTTTGGTTTGATTTGTTGTCTGAGCGCCGTACTCAGATTATTGCATGGTTTTGCTTTTTCGTAAAGTTTGTTTGAATCTGACACAGCGGTTGCATTACGGAGAAGTGATCTAAAATTCTCAGTATAACACTGTATTCATCAACATTTATGATGACTATTTCTGTAAATGTATGTGGCTCTGTGCAAAACACCGTGATGTTTGTGAACTACTGAACATAACGCGCCAATGTAAACTCAGATTTTAGAAATATGAACTTTACCGAACAAAACATACATGTTATTGTGTAACATGAAGTCCTATGAGTGAGTGTCATCTATGAGAGATCATCAAAGGTTAGTGATTAATTTTATCTATATTTCTGCTTTTGTGACTCCTCTCTTGGCTGGAAAATGGTCTGTGTTTTTCTGTGACTTGGCTCTGACCTAACATAATCGTTTGGTTTGCTTTCGTCGTAAAGCCTTTTTATGAAATCGGACAATGTGGCTGATTTACAAACAAGTGTATCTTTAAAATGGTGTAAAATACATGTATGTTTGAGGAATTTTAATTATGGGATTTCTGTTGTTTTGAATTTGGCGCCGACGGGTATACAGAGATGACCAGTTTACAGAGGAGTATAGAGTGCAGTGATGTGTCCTATAAGGCGCATTGTTGGCAAATCTGATGGTCGGATGGTAAAGAACATCTAGCCGCTCGAGAGCACCCTTACCTGCCGATCTATAAATTATGTGTCCGTAATCTAGCATGGGTAGGCTTGTCATCTGAATCAGGATTAATTTGGCAGGTGGGGTGAAAGAGGAGCAATTWCGATAGAGGAAACCAAGTCTAGATTTAACTTTAGCCTGTAGCTTTGATATGTGCTGGTGGCAGGACAGTGCACCGTCCATCCATACTCCCAAGTACTTGTATGAGGTGACTACCTCAAGCTCTAAACCCTCAGAGGTAGTAATAACACCTGTGGGAAGAGGTGAAGAAGACATTCTTCTTACCAAACCACATGACCTTTGTTTTGGAGGTATTCAGGACAAGGTAAATGGTAGAGAAGGCTTGTTGGACACTAACAAAACTTTGTTGTAGAGCATTTAACACAAAATCCGGGCAGGGGCCAGCTGAGTATAAGACTGTATCATTTGCATATACATGGATGAGAGAGYTTCCTACTGCCTGAGCTATGTTGTTGATGTAAATTGAGAAGAGCGKGGGGCATAGKATTGAGCCTTGGGGTACTCCCTTGGTGACAGGCAGTGGTTGAGACAGYAGATTTTCTGACTTTATACACTGCACTCTTTGAGAGTGGTAGTTAGAAAACCAGACCAAAGACCCMCCAGAGACACCAATACTCCTACAAGAATGGAATGGTCTACCGTATCAAAATCTTTGGCCAAGTCAATAAAAATAGCAGCATATTAATAGCAGCATATTAAATATTAACAATCAACTCTGACCATAATTGATGGTTTTCCTCCTGGAGTCTTTCAATTTCCTTCTTCATCTATTTTCCATCCCTCTCCTGAATGAGAGAAAAATATTCCCATAACAACACAATACCATAAATGATCAGAAAACTGCTAAATTATTCTGTAATATTCTATACATATAGCAACACCTGTTCAATTCACACAGACTTTTAGTCGTGCTACAAGAATGGTTGCCTCTGAGGCTTCATTCTGCATCTTCTCCAGAATAGTCTTGTTCTCAAGTTGCAGCTGTTTGAAACTTGCTGATAGCTCTTCATACTTCACCCTGGGGAAGAGTTCACATTCAGCATTATTTAAATGGAGATTTGGAGACATGGAGGAAAACTGTCCCTCAGGTTATTGTATAAGTGATATTTGAACATCAAAGGTCTTACTCATGTTGTACAATGTCTGTCTTTAGATGATCTTTTTMYTTGATGGATTTTTCATCTCTTCTCATTGCAGCAGATAATTGCCCCTCAATCTCTTGTATTTTCCTCTGTGGGAGAGAACATATTAACAATCTCTTTCCTGGATTCATGCATGTACAGGTGTCGAACAAAAAATTGAAGCCAATATTGTGCGAGGAAAATACAGAATCAAACCTCAGTCATATTGTCTTTCCTTCAAATAGTTTTGCATCGTTTCAGCCTTTTCAAGAGCCTTTTCCAGTCAATTGTTTTCAGCAGACTTTATTCTAGAAGGGTACAACACATGAATAAGATTTAAGCAAACAATATCCTTCTGAATAAGTAGTGTTACAAATGTATCTACACAACGGTCATCTGAACATCATCTCACCTTGAATTAGTGAATTTCAGCATGTTTCCCCTCAAACTCTGTGGTGATGTTCTGATGTTCTGGTCTCCACAACTTTGTTTTCTCTACTGACTGTATGGATTTTCTTTTCACATCCTAAAGGCAAGAGTTCAATAATTGCTCTTATATTAACCTCACTACATGGACTAGGCATGACATTTATGAGAAGGAAGTGCCCATTTGAGTTCACAAAACACAGTATAATCTTTACCAGTTCATCTTTAAAGATTTGTAGCTGGCTGTCTTTCTTTTCTTTAATCTCTCCTAGAAAACAAAACTGATATTTAATCTCTGGTTGCATTACAAGCTAAATACAAATCAGTAACAATGCATGTTTTCCATTGTCTCATTATGTTCTGTCCACAGCCACATAAAGATAAATAAAAATATAGAATGTAAAATTAAACATACACCCTCTTGGAATATGCATGATGAATTGCATAACCTGTGTTTTGAATATTCTCTTCATCARCATATTGGAGYACAAGATAACATACWATCTTCAAAGTCTTTATTGAGCTGTTCGGCACTTCGACTCTAACAGGGATTCTTGTTCTTGTTTGGAACTTTGAAGGGCTTCCTGATGTTGCTCTGTCGAAKAAAATAAGATGTTTATATGTTTTTGTCGTAAATCATGACATTTTACAGGAGTAAAGCAGTCATGATGCAGCTACCATGCTTGAAGTTACACTTTCAGTAAAATGCATGGAATTTATGGAAAAGTTCACACCTAGGCCTAATCAATGAACAAAATCTAAATAAATTCGATTTTTTTCAAGTGCCAATCTTACTTGCTGCTTCTTGTAAACTTTTGCAACTCTCTTGGGTTTCATAKAGGTTGAGCAGGATTTACTGAAGTTTTTCTTTTTTGATCTTCCTTTTCATCTGTATCACAACATGTAAGAGATATTTTCAGTTTGAATAGTCTACATACGCAAAGTAAAATACCGTTCATTGTAATGTGGTGCGTGCTGGTGGCAGGGAAGACAGGCGCAGGAGAACGAACTTGGTATAAACGGAGTATTTMATGAAAGCTCACAAACTCCAAAAACCAACGTATACAAAATAAAGAATAGTGTGTAAATAAAACCTGTCGCACACCATAACAGACATAGCACCTATACATACAACGAACAATCACCGACAAAGACATGAGGTCAAACAGAGGGTTAAATACACAACATGTAATGATGGGATTGAAACCAGGTGTGATGTGAGACAAGACAAAACCAATGGAAAATGAAAAATGGATCAGCGATCAAAAGTATCAAAAGTAAATGTWGTTGCTAAAATATACTTAATATCAAAAGTAAAAGTACAAATAATTCAAAAGTCCTTATATTAAGCCAACTAGACTTCACAATTGTATTTTTTTATTTACGGATAGCCAGGGTCACACTCCAACACTCAGACATCATTTAAAAACAAAGCACATGTTTAGTGATTCCGCCAGATCAGAGGCAGTAGGGATGACCAGGGATGTT
>NW_019942630.1:106074-125781 GCF_002910315.2 Salvelinus sp. IW2-2015
ATTTCTTGCAACTATAGGGGGTGCTGTTCCGCATTAGCATCTTTTGGGTCTCCAAATTAAACCCTGCTCGTGCTAAATTCTTGATCGTACAATATGCATATTATTGTTATTATTGGATAGAAAACACCTTCTAGTTTCTATAGAAGTTGGAATTTTGTCTCTGAGTGGTACAGAACAATATCTACAGCACTTTTCATGACAGGGGTCAGATTTCAGAAATTTTTACCCCTGATCTGGAGTCTGTTTTTTAAGGCGACAGTGGAATGCTATGAAGAAACCGACACTGCCTACGTCTTCCTCTGGGTGTCTGTACGTCATCAGTTTTTTGATGGAGTCTATTGCACAATCCCAGCCCATATAAAACCAAACGTGGGATGACTTCTCTCTCTCTTCTCCGGCGCCACAAGCAAGATGGACATCGGACCTGCTCATTCCAAAATCGTTGTTTAACTAGTCTATATTTCTCCGGTCCATCGTTTTTCAGTCGTTAATTACGTTGTTAAAAACATCATAATGTAGTTAATTTGAAGTTTTATAGCAATTTATATCCGTTAGTGCGATTTTGACGGAATTTCTTTGTTGCTGCACTCTGAGAACTTTGGACAACGTTTTGGGGGTCCGTTCGACTCGTAGTGGATATTTCGAAGGACAGAGACATTCTATCGACAAAAGACGTTTATAACATAGAAGGATACATTGCCCAGAATCTGATGGAAGAACAAGCTCAAAGTAAGCCAATATTTAATATGATAAATCGTGTGTTCTGTCGAAATATTTTAAACGCATATTTCGCATTTTGTTGGTATAGCTTCACTTGGCGAACCCTGTATTGAAAAGTAAGGATAATTTTAAAAATTAAATCAGTGTGTTGCATTTAAGACTCCATTTTGGTCTTTCGATTCTGTAACCTGTATTTTTAGTCAAGTATATGAATTAGCTTTCGTTAAACTAGATCACTTCTGAAGCTGACGTTTCCTTGCATTTTGAGGCTTGAGTTGTGATATTTCCTATTGTATAAAACCGACGGTTTTTGTATGGCTAAAGTATGCACCTTTTCGAACAAACTGTATACTGTATGTTGTAATGATGTTACAGAGTGTCATCCGGAAGAAATTCTGAGAATGCGGTTAGTGGAAAAATTAATCATATTTTGGCGGTGATTACGGTTATAGCGCTCTTTGGCTGGAATCGACTGCTCTGGTAAACGTTTCACATGGGTATGCTACTTATCGATTTAATTGTGTTTTCCGCTGTAAAACGCTTAGAAATCTGAATATTGTTCTGGAATCACAAGATTCGGGTCTTTCCATTGCTATGCTTTGCTTTCTTATGAAATGTTTTATTAAGAGTAATTGGTATACACGTTGCTCCTCTATAGTAATTCTAGTCGTCTTGGTGATGGTCAGGTGCAATTGTAAACTGTTGGATTTCTACCTGAAATATCTGCACTTTTTTCTAACAAAACGCTAATCCTGTTACCATAATATGTATCAGACTGTCAATCTTGATGGGGTTTTTTATAGGTTATTGGCTAATCATATTTAGTTGAGCCGAATTGGTGATAGAGCACCTGGAAGGAGTAAAACTGATGAGTTAGGAATAGTGGTGTATTTTGCTAACGTGGTTTAGCTAATAGATTTCATATTTTTGTCTTCCTTTAGAAACCCATTGTTAAAAATTGAAATGTGGCTTTTTAATTCACGAGATCTGTCATATTTCATCTGGTGTCTTGGACTTGTGATTTAATGATTTATTTAGATGATACTATCTACTTGTGAAGCTATGCTAGCTATGCTAATCAGTGTGTGGGGGGGGTGGGGGCGTGATCCGGACGCCGGGGTAGAGGCTCGTGAAGGTTCATAACCTGTTTGGGCTAGGGGGCAGCATTTTCACGTTTGGATGAAAAGCGTGCCCAGAGTAAACTGCGTGCTACTCAGTCCAAGTTGCTAATTATATGCATATTATTAGTATTTGAGACAGAAAACACTCTGAAGTTTCTAAACGGTTTGAATGATGTCTGTGAGTAAAAACAGAACTCATTTGGCAGGCAAAAACCTGAGAAAAGAGATTTGTTTTTACTCCATTCATTTCCCTGTCACCCAAAAGTACTAGTTACATTTTGAATGCTTAACAGGACAGAAAATGGTCCAATTCACACACTTATTAAGAAGAATCCCTGGTCATCCCTACTGCCTCTGATCTGGCGGAATAGGAATCCAGGAAATATCCCCCTCTGCTCTCTACAGCAGTTTTATTCCCCTACGACCCACCAGCTCCATGTCACATCACATAGTATTGTTTTTATCTGTGTCACACCAAACTAAGTTTACTCACTTCTTCATTTTTCATTGGTGGCACAATTTTMATCTTGAATGCATCTTTTGAGAGAAAATATATTAGGAAAGTATTCTACCTCAACTTTGCCCAAAATTTTAGGAGCCGGTTTAGCCTAACCTAATTCCTTGACTAAAAAACACTATCAATKTCGTATCTGGGTCTGAAAAAACAGCACTCATTTGTTTTTAAAAGTGTCAGCATTCTGCAATTAATGTTCCATATGATAAAATACCTGATCTGGTGGGTTTCATATTCGTCGAGGGAAAAGGCATGTTTGACTCTTTGTCCAAACATTTATTATAACACTGACACGGAACCCAAACCGGCTGCGCGTGTGCGCCATTGTGCGCCATCGTGCATCAATGTATTTTGGCAAGCTAGCTTGCACTTGCTAGCTAATTTGTCCTTTTTAGTTAGCTTGCTGTTGCTAGCTAATTTGTCCTGGGATATAAACATTGAGTTGTTATTTTACCTAAAATGCACAAGGTCCTYTACTCTGCCAATTAATCCACACATAAAATGGTCAACTGAATCGTTTCTAGTCATCTCTCTTCCTTCCAGGCTTTTTCTTCTCTTGACTTTATATTGCGATTGGCAACTTTAATAAATTAGGTGCATTACCGCCACTGACTTTGTTCGTCTTTCATTCACCCACGTGGGTATAACCAATGAGGARATGGCACGTGGGTACCTGCTTCTATAAACCAATGAGGAGATGGGAGAGACAGGACTTGCAGCGCGATCTGCGTCAGAAATAGAACTGAATTATATTTTAGCCCTTGGAAATGCAGACGCTCGAATAACATAGATTTAAAAATGTATTTTGYAACGCTCGCACACGCGATGCGAGCGCTGTAGTCAGCCTGTAAGAAATGAAGTAGCACATCGATGCGAGGTCATTCACATTGAGAAAATACCAAACCATTTTACTTCAAACAAAACATATAACTAGCTGCTGCAAAGTGTGACACATCCACTATCCTCCACTATTTCATGTGGGTTGACGGTAGAAACCTGTCCAGTGAACCGAGTATGTGAGCAGAGCTGGAGCTGAGCATGCCCCAATTTGACTGGAGTGTGGAGCCAAAGGGCTGGAGCATCGGCTTTCTCGCCGCTGCCAATTGACTGGAGTGTGGAGCCAAAGGCGGAGCACGGCTTTCTCGCCTTGCCCCAATTGACTGGAGTGTGAGCAAAGCTGGAGCATCGCTTCTATCGCCTGCTCCAATTTGACTGGAGTGTGGAGCCAAAGGCTGGAGCATCGGCTTTCTCGCCTGCTCCAATTTCGCTCCAGTAGCACTCAGTGCTCTCACTGCACGAGCTCAGGGCATGCTCATTGTAGTCAACGTGTGTGCTGCTAATAGCCCCTTGCTTTAGACCGAGGTAAAGACAGATTCAGGTTGGATATTCAACGGACACTCGCCTGTAGTTTTCCTTAATTCCAACAACAGCAGTTAGGGACCGTCAACATAGTGACAAATCTACTTTTTCAAATGTCAATAGCTCTTTAACTATTACTCCTAAAACGTTCCAAACTGGTTCTAGCTAACCCAATGGCATAGACACACATTGCACACACTTTTTTTTGTCGATTTACATCTCACACTATTTTCAATTATTTATTTACATTTTTGAAATTCAATAGCACCTTGGTCATGTGACTCACACACCTCAAACAAGGTTCATAATGTACACTCAGCGGGCCTACACATTGCACAGCCTTTTGTTTGTCCATTTGCATCTCATGAGATTTTACATACATTTTTCWAACTTTCAAATTTCAATAGCTCCGTAGTCTTATGACCTACAACCCTCAAACTGCTGTCAGAATATCCACTGAGTAGCCTTATATGTATGTAGCACAACCTTTTGTTTGTCCATTTTCATCCCACACAATTTTACATGAATTTTCTGTTTTTCAATGTTTCTAATTTCAATAGCTCCTTGGTCATGTGACCTACTGGACTCAAACAAGGTTCACAATGTCCACTGACTACCCTTCTATATTGTAAACCCTTTAGTTTGTCCATTTTCATCTCTCACGATTATACATACATTTTGTAAACTTTAGAATATCAATAGCTCCTTGGTCATGTGACCTACTGACTTCAAACAAGGTTCAGAATGTACACCTAAGTGGGCCTACAAATTGCACACCCTTTTGTCTGTCCATTTTCTCGTATGATTTTACATGAATTTGCCTGCTCTGTCCCCCTGAAGGACAGTGTCACTCACACACCTATTCACTTTGGCCTTCTCCCTGGSGCCTTCCTGACCTCCAGGCAGGCCCCCATTGACCCGGTGACCTCTGACTCCTGGCCTCTAGGCTTACACTCCCTGCCCACCTGCCTGCCCTCTCCCTGAGCCTGAGAGTGTATAGCTTACTCCCTGGAACTACAGACCTCCAGGCCTCCACACCTACTCTCCCTACCCTGTCAACACCCCTCTCCTTTGGCCTTAGAGTATAGCTTACTCCCTGGAATTACTAAGACATCTATAGTCCSTCTGTCAGGAACCAAGTGCACCTGGCAACCCGAAACAGGCTCTGTTCACCTGGCAACCCGAAACAGGCTCTGTGCACCTGGTAACCTGAAACAGGCTCTGTGCACCTGGTGACCAGCCCACTGTTTTCCGCTCAGAGACTAAGTCCCTGAGTGCTGCCCCCAGCCCCCGACTCCGGCCGCCCCTGCTCGGACTCTGAGTGCCACCCGCATTGGGGGAGGCCTCCTTGTGCACCTGGTGACCCTTTGACTTCCACATCGAGACCCAACCTGACTCACAGTCCCACCAGAGGACAGGCCCGGGCGGATCGGCGACCATCACGTAGCCCCCCAGCTATCCAGAGCCCAATGTYAATGTCTTAYGTCTTCTACCCACCTGCCTGGGCTCTCTCACACTCTGTGTTTGGCCTCTGGCCCCTGGCCCTTCTGCRTGCACCTGGTAACCCGTAAGTAAAGAAAGAGGATTATCGAGGAAGACGCCTTCTGTCCCCAACAAAAGCTTGGATCGAGGGCTGACTTTCAATAGATCGCAGCGAGTGAGCTGCTCTGCTACGTACAAAACCTTGACCCAGAGTCAGGTAATCTACGAGTGGTTTAGCACCAGGTTCCCCACAAACAATGTGGGCTATACTCGGCCTTGTCTCAGGATGGTAAGTTGGTGGTTGAAGATATCCCTCTAATGGTGTGGGGGCTGTGCTTTGGCAAAGTGGGTGGGATTATATCCTTCCTGTTTGGCCGTGTCCGGTGGTATTATCGGATGGGGCCACAGTGTCTCCTGACCCCTCCTGTCTCAGCCTCCAGTATTTATGCTGCAGGAGTTTATGTTTCGGGGGGCTAGGGTCAGTTTGTTATATCTGGAGTACTTCTCCTGTCTTATCCGGTGTCCTGTGTGAATTTAAGTATGCTCTCTCTAATTCTCTCTTTCTCTCTTTCTTTCTCTCTCTCGGAGGACCTGAGCCCTAGGACATGCCTCCGGACTACCTGGCATGATGACTCCTTGCTGTCCCCAGTCCACCTGGCCGTGCTGCTGCTCCAGTTTCAACTGTTCTATGGAACCCTGACCTGTTCACCGGACGTGCTACCTGTCCCAGACCTGCTGTTTTCAACTCTCTAGAGACAGCAGGTGCGGTAGAGATACTCTTAATGATCGGCTATGAAAAGCCAACTGACATTTACTCCTGAGGTGCTGACTTGCTGCACCCTCGACAACTTCTGTGATTATTATTATTTGACCATGCTGCTCATTTATGAACATTTGAACATCTTGGCCATGTTCTGTTATAATATCCACCGGCACAGCCAGAAGAGGACTGGCACCCTCATAGCCTGGTTCCTCTCTAGGTTTCTTCCTAGATTTGGCCTTTCTAGAGAGTTTTTCCTAGCCACTGTGCTTCTACACCTGCATTGCTTGCTGTTTGGGGTTTTAGGCTGGGTTTCTGTACAGCACTTTGAGATATCAGCTGATGTAAGAAGGGCTATATAAATACATTTGATTTGATTTGAAACATGCGGTACGCATCAGGAGAAGGCGGCAACTCATCCGGCCTTACCCCAACCCCCTCACGAACGGCTCTACTCACGTGCAAAAAGAGGCAGGCTATCCCGGGCTAACCGAAGATCCGCTGCGCTACGGTATCGTTACTTTTAGGGGGGGTTCTGACTTAGAGGCGTTCAGTCATAATCCCACAGACGGTAGCTTCGCACCATTGGCTCCTCAGCCAAGCACATACACCAAATGTCTGAACCTGCGGTTCCTCTCCTACTGAGCAGGATTACTACAGGTGGGTAYGCTCCTTTGAATTTCATCAAGTTGACATTCAGTGGTCCGTGCCCAGCGGGAACCTATGCTTCTTCCGTCCRTTTTATGGCTCCGCAGAAAATCAGTGGGCGTGGATGGTACTACCCACATCAGATGTAGGCCTCCCTCTCCAGACAAGCTGGAGATATCTCTCCCCACTTTGTAGGGCATGAGCCAGACCTATGCAATGCCCTATCACTGGGTTTAGTCTCCGCCTCGAGTCTAGTGAGTGTAGAGGAGACCTACCCACCTACAATGTGTGGTGTCCCGCACTCAGGCAAGCCTGAGGCCTGGTTGTGTCAGCTAATGGTAAGGCACATGCCATCTCCACTACCCCAACCATCCACCGGTCCGCCTTCGGCCCGGTGACAGACACCACCCCGACAAACCCCCGCATGCAGCCCCTTACGACACCACACACATGGGCCGCACAACGAACTTCCAAAGGTGGCGAGAGGAGGGCAACGGAGCGATTGCTCGCCCAGCCGTGGCTCGTTCCCAGCCCTGCTTCACACCCCAGCCCGACTGACCGACCCAGCCCTTACAACCAATTCTTATTCCCGAAGTTACATATCTGACTTGCCAACTTCCCTTACCAATATTGTTATAACATGCCAGAGGCTGTTCACTTTGGAGACCTGCTGCGGATATGTGTATGGCCCCCGGATTTTCAAGGGCCAGCGAGATCTCACCGGACACCGCCGGAACCACAACACTTTCCAGGGCTTGGGTYCCTCTCTCGGGGTGAACCCATTCCAGGGCGCCCTGCCCTTCACAGAGAAAAGAGAACTCTCCCCGGAGCTCCCGCCAGCTTCTCCGGGATCGGTCGCGCACTGGACCGGGATCGGTCGCGCCCTGGACGCCTCACAGGGCGCCTGTCTCCACCGGTCCGTGGACATTCTGAAAGTAGTTTGAGGTCAGTAGGTCACATGACCAAGGAGCTATTGAAATTCTAAAGATGACAAAATTAATGTAAAATCGTGTGAGATGAAAATGGACAAACTAAAGGGTGTGTAATGTGTAGGCCCACTGATTGTACATTCTGAACCTTGTTAGACGTCAGTAGGTCACATGACCAAGGAGCTATTGAAATTCTAAAGATGACAAAATTCATGTAAAATCGTGTGAGATGAAAATTGACAAGCTAAAGGGTTTGCAATATAGAAGGGTAGTCGGTGGACATTCTGCACCTTGTTTGAGTCCAGTAGGTCACATGACCAAGGAGTTATTGAAAWTAGAACTTTTGAAAAAATGTGTGAGATGAAAATGGACAAACTAAATGSTGTGTAATGTGTAGGCCCACTAAGTGTACATTCTGAACCTTGTTCGAGGTCAGTAGGTCATATGACCAAGGAGCTATTGAAATTCGAATTTAAATACAGTTTGTACTTTTTTTACGCTCCCTAACTAATTAAACTAGGAATACAAAATGCTGCTCTCATTTCTGCGTGTTTCTTAGCGTTGGAAAGCAAATTAATGTCCAAATCTTGAAAATAAGAACTGTGCATTGTTGTGCGCAATTTTTCCAACATCATGGAAGCTATTGATGTTTGAAAGCACGAATATCCGTTGAATATCATAAAGAAACTGATAAAACACACAGGTGCTAAATCAAGGTGACTTACAAAGATGAGGACCAAGAGCAAGAGAGGGAGTGYGGTGATGTAGTGKCCACTGTTATGTRTAAAGCTTGGATACCACCTGCTGGTATGGTGCTAAACTGTTATGTTACAGATCGGATGCCATTGTTCTACCCGCGAGATATGGCAGTTGTTACACGCTGGCTACATGAAACAACTAAAGAATCATTGTGGAATCTGACACGTATCCCAAAAGTATGATGGTGTACTTACTACGTGCACATGCTAAAATAAAGGAACACGGTGGGTAGATAACTAAGTGTGCCCTTGTAGCGAAGTGTTTATCAACTAAACATCTGATCTTTTAAAGGTTTCGTTAATTTTCATACTATTATCTATACAATAGGCCATAATAGATTTTAGGCCTGGCCTGGCATATTCCCACGTTCAAGGAACTTTCCATTTTGATTGGGTTATTTTGCCTAAAAATCTTAGGCTTACCTATAGAAAAATTAAAAACACAATTGAATCTCTGCCCAGCCTGGCAAGAGTGGCCAAAAGGGTGTTTAGAATCCCCAGTGTCTCTGCAAGTGTGGAGAGGACATTCTCCGCTGCTGGCGGGCTMTCCAGGCACGATCGCATGAGTCTTAAGCTCCAGACTGGCCAAACTCGTGTTTCTAAAAATGAATTCAAAGGCAGTAATAAGTCATTTTTTGTTTAATTTGTGCTTAATTCTAAGTAAGTCACAGCCTATATGCGCAATGTATAGACTATAATTATATAATACAATGAAATGTTGTTAAAATGCTGAGCGTTTTATATCCCTGCCAGCCTAATGCCTCACAAGGTATTTCTTTGTAGGCTATAGCATTGAAATAATATAAATAATATAGCCTAAATAATCATTTTTCGTTCCTTCTTAGGCTCTCTGTCTGGCTCCTGACCTATTTAGAGTGTTTATATGCTGTTTAATAGGACATGTAGCCTATTTGAAATTATGTTMGCTTTTTCCATTCACCTTTTCATGTTTAATCAAATACTTTTCATTGAAATCCATATGGTTTGGTTTCAATACTTTAAAACCAATTGGTAGGTCCAGGTAGTCACAAAAATAGATGGGTGTTGGAATTTGTGTGGATGGTTTTTAGCATTTTAGGGAGTGGTAGGAAGGACAGCRGTAGGAGCGGCTTTCCAACAGCTGAACATACTGTGCCTGGGAGTGGGTTGACTCTGTAGGAGGAACCAACAGCTTGAAGTTGAATCCTCTSTCTCCATCCTGACAACGAATTGGTAACGTTAATATTAATTGACAACAGCACTTTATTGACAGTTGGTAAACTAGCAAGCAAGGGCTTTTGGCTACAGCTTTTTTTTTCTCCAGAAAATGTTAGTGAGCAAACTGAAATATTAGCACAACAACAGCTAGCCAGCAAAATGTTAGCTAGCTAGCTAACCTAGCTAGAGACTGGACACATTTACAGAAAAACAAAATATTTTGCAATAACATACTTCGCTAGCAAGCTAAATAATTAATATCTAATTGTGAAATATTAGCTAATGTTAGCTAGTAGCTYCCTACCTGKAAGTGAAGACAGCCAATGTTTGTTTTGTTCAAATGGCAGAKTTTTGGTTGTTGGTGTGAATGCGTGCAGAATGTATCAAATAGGTAGACTACATATGTGAAATAAATGTACATTATACCAATCATATATTTATATTTTCTTAATATATTGCTCTGCATTATACTAATCGATGGAAACATTGTAATCTAGGTTAGCCAATTGTCACGCCCTGACCGTAGAGATCCTTTTTATGTCTCTATTTTGGTTGGTCMGGGCGTGAGTTTGGGTGGGCATTCTATGTCTGGTGTTCTATGTTGTCCTTGTTTTGTATTTCTATGTGTTTGGCCTGGTATGGTTCCCAATCAGAGGCAGCTGTCTATCGTTGTCTCTGATTGAGAATCATACTTAGGTAGCCTGTTCCCACCTGTGTTTGTGGGTGGTTGTTTTCTGTTTTGTGTGTTCACCTTACAGGACTGTTCGTTTGTCGTTTTTGTTGTTTCGTCAAGTGTTTCCTATTTTATTAAAGGTAATATGAACACTTACCACGCTGCACCTTGGTCCTCTTCTCCTTCTCCCGACGACGTTCGCTACACCAATTAATTCAAACAGTCCAATAGCTGTGGGGATATTTTATTTTATACTTAGGCCAAAGTAAATAACTCTTAATTTGTTTGTCATTGCATTTTCCTCATTTTGAATATGTCTTTAAATACATCATAATACATTAGCTCTCCTTGTTATATGAACACAACATCCCATTTCAGTTAAATTTTTTGTGGAAAGAAAAAAAGACATTCATTAAAATGTGACAAAACCATTCACATCATGGTCATCATCCATGTATGACACACATGATTTAAAGTGTCTTTGTGTGTTGACGTCAAAGTGCCTCCCTTCAAGTCGGTCATGTCTAGATTGGACCCAGCTTTTGAAAAATGTACGTTAAAAGTAGACTATTTTTTTGTGCATTTTAGCTAACCCTAACCCTTTTCCTAATCTTAACCTAATTCTCATAACCTGCTGYGTAATTTCTCCTAGCCCTGATATGAAAAGTCAATTCTGACAAAAATCTGGATCCCTTCAAGACCCTCCAAGTGCCCTTGAACATATGAAAATGATGATGATGACCAAAGATTGTCTGTTCCCTCATGGATCAGGGTACCATCACATGACAATCAATGCCTATCAACTTTCATTGGATCAAACCCTTGATTTCTGCATTCACAATTATGACTTTATTCTCATCAAGTAGGCTCAGTGCAACCTCAAGGTGGTTATGTCTGGAATATTTTTTAAGTTACTTAAAATTAAATCAATCAGTAACAGTGATATACAGTGTCATTTTCCAATATAACGTGCAAACAATTTCCTCCAGGATGAGGATAAACTTTCAGGAGCTCAAGAGTCATTAACGTAAGAGTAAATACTGCCATCTAGAGATAAATAGCTAMTGGGTTAAGACAGRAAATGTAGTAACTGGAAATTCCAAGCATCCGCAGGAACCCCACCCGACAGCTTTCTGCCGGAGTCGCCCCCACTAGCTGTGTTCCGGCGTCCTAGCTAGTAAGCTAACAAGTTAGCACACAGTGTCCTTCATTCCCACCTGCTAAACACCTGSCCTCGCCATTATTACCAGAACTGCGGGAAACTAGTGCATGACAGGCATGGGCGAAGTACAYTGTCTACCGGTGTCCTAGCTATCGTTAACTAGCAACCTTTCTTCTGCTGCTGTGTACCGGAGTCCTAGCTAACTAGCTAGCTATCACACAGTGTTTTTTGCTCCGGCTTGACGAACACCTGCCAGAATCCTAGCTAGCTAACTAGCTAGCACCCATTGTCCTAAACGCCTGCCGAAAACCTGCCCTTGCTGTCATTAACAGTACTTCCGGAAAAAGTGCCCGACAGGCAGGGGCAAAGTACACTGTGTACCGGTGTGCTAGCTAGCTACCTGTCCCACCTACTGTGTACCGGAGTCCTAGCTTACTGACTGGCTAGCTATTACCCAGTGTCCTAAATGCCTGCCGAACAACTGCCCTCGACCTTGTTAACAGAACAGCGGGAAACGAATGCCCAACAGGCTTGGGACGAAGGACACTGTCTAACATTGCTAGCTAACTAGTTTCCGTTGTCCCCCTGCCTCTTCGGCATGCATAACCACCACATACTGTACTGGAGTGCCCCTGCGGACCGGAGTCCTTGCAAAAAAATTGACAAATTTACGCATAAAGAGGGGTTCCTACAGATGCAGAAATGCCCACATGCAGGAACGCCCCCAATTGCACCCTTCACAGTTCAAGAGTGTTGTATTGTCTTTGGTGTTGTCACAAATACTACGTTCAAAACAACTGGAAACTCGGAAATCTCCGACTTCAGAGCATTCAAGACAACTGGGAAATGGGAAAGAAATTTGCTCAGACTGGGATTTCTTTTGTTTGAATGGTCATCCAACTCAGAATTTCAAGTCTGAAACTTGGGTATCTTATTGGGGGGGGGGTTCCCAGTTGTCTTGAAAGCACCAAGAGTTTCTAAGCCCAGATGCGCAACATCGCTAGACTTCTGGAAATGCTTGCGAAACAGACCAAGAAGACCAGGCCAGGAATGAGAAGTCAGTGATAGAAGTGCAAAATTCTGTAAATGTTCTCAAAATCTAAAGGCACATCCTAGATTCGAGCCAATGGCTAAAGTAGTTATTATTCCAACCTCGTGAAAGTGATAAACTGACACGTACATATTTTTTAGTAAAAAACTAATTTATATTGAATTAGTGCCATTGATTTTAGGGCCTACACGTTCCCATTTTGGCGCAAGACAACCGTTAGACCCGATGATGTGTTTCTACGCATGAGTTTAGCTAGYTAAMGGCAAAATGTGGTCATCATTAGTTACCAGAGGCATATAGTGATAAATATGGCTAAACCCCGCCTTTTTCTGCAATTTCTCTTTTTAAAATCTGATTTCAAACCTAACCTTTACCCAAACCTTAACCAAACCTTACGCCTAAACTTAAATTAATACCAAAAAGCAAATTTTTGTTTACATAATTTTAACGATATAGCCAGGGCCGCAACTTTCACTGGGGACATTTACATTTACGTCATTTAGCAGACGCTCTTATCCAGAGCGACTTACAAATTGGAAAGTTCATACATATTCATCCTGGTCCCCCCGTGGGGAATGAACCCACAACCCTGGCGTTGCAAGCGCCATGCTCTACCAACTGAGCCACACGGGACCACGGGACGAGTGGGACATGTCCCCCCCACATTCTGAAATTTCATTTTTGTCCCTCCCAAATTTTATTATTTGAATATGATACAAAACAAGGCAACGGTGTGCTTTAGGACCATGCGGACGCCTCCGAGCGGTTGGGTATGCTGTTTGTAGTGTTTATCTGACTGGATTATAAAAATAATAATGGTTATGTCCCCCCCACTTCTAAAACCAAAGTTGCGCCCCTGGATATAGCCAATTTTTKTAAATAGTGACAACTCCACAAGTGTGATTGGGGAATCCTATTGCAGAAGCAGTTTCTGCAAGTCTTCAWACTGTATTATCTTTGGTGTTGTTATCGGTCTCTAGCTTTTAGCTGTACAGTCAACACGGGAATATAATTGTTTTGAAGATGTATTGAAGAACTGTGAATATCAAGAGACTACGCCTGATTATTCATGTAACAATGCTTTCGGAGATGAAAGAAACCTACCATTCATCATGACAGTGTGAACAAAATGTTACAGTGATTCATTAAACCTTCTAAAAGCACTAGTATATCCATTAAGTGTTTCACATAATAATACTGTACATTGTAGTTATTTGAGGTGGACTTCTGAAATTCCAAATACAGTGTAGACATAGAAATTACCTGCATATAATAATATTYTAAAATATATCACAACACTTATGCAGAAAATGTACTATCTGGACTCCAGATTYGTAAAATATAGTATTTTTTGACAGGGCAGTTGTATCTTGACACAGTCATATTATGCTGATAATACATTATTCAATGACAGAAGTGGAAATGGTGAAGAAATATGTTTACATGAACATTGCTGTCTAAGATTTGAACCAAATTAATTTGATGTCTACATTATCTCAATGACTGTATTGAGATACCATGTGAATGCGTGAATTTGATGTCAATGAAAGTTAGACTATTTCTTCTTCAGTTTTTGTCTCGTCAACTGCTCTCACCCTGTCATTGGTGGCTTCTTTGGTAGCATTGTCCCTGTTGGACTCTTCTTCTTTTCCCTCCAGTTTAGCCTTCCTTTCCTCCTCTTTTTTCTCTTTGTCCAACAACCGGTAGTTGATACCCATCCCCACAAACAGGAACACACTGGCAATGATAAGGATCACCCCACAGCTCTGGTAGGTGTATTGGTAGTCATTGTAGATGTCTTTGAATTTCCCTGTGACAGAACAAAATATGAATTCTAACTTGTATCATAAGTTAACAGTCTTTGCTTTTCATGAAAAATAAACCAGTTAGATGATTGAACATCTTTAAATAGAAACAAGGAGCTTAAGTAAACTACAAATACATGTGTGCACTCACCTAAAAAAGGGGGACCTAACAAGACAGGCCCACACTCCACAATGGTGACCAGTCCCACTGCACTGGAGAAGCGCTGCGTTCCCACAAGGTCCATGAGCGTCTCAAACAGCACTGCACTCAGCCAGCCAAAGGCAAAGCCAAAGAAGATGGCATAGATAACGAAGCCTGTGTAGTCCACAGAGATGGGCGCCAGGACGTGGCACACACCGTTCAACAGCACAGAGCAGGCAAAGAAGTACTGCACCCTGGGTCGTATCCACTTTGTATTGGCCACAATGCCCATGGAGGGCCGGGCCACCATGTCCACAAAGGCCAGGAYAGACAGCAGGAAGGCTGCYTTCTCTTTGGGGATGTCCCTGCTCTTGGCAAAGTTACTAAGGAACACTAGTGGGGAGAAGAGACCAAAGAACATGATGACGTTACCCATGAGGTAGAGCACGAAGCCCCGGTGTTTGAACAGCGAGAGGTCGATAAAACTGTTGCACTTCTGCCCACACGTCGTACTCTCTTTGGTAGCATCTTCACTTTTCACGGCAGGCTGTGGTWTTGGTCCGATGGGTCTCATGAGAGAACCAGCGACGCAGCAGTTGAACAGCAGGCCTCCCAGTATCAGGAAGCTGCCCCTCCAACCAAACTGGTCAAAGAACCAGCTGTTGAGAGGGGCCAGGGTGGATAGGAACACTGGGCTGCCCGCCATGGCGATTCCATTGGCGATGGGCCGCTTATGGTAGAAGTACTTCCCAATCATAGTAAGGGCTGGGTTCAGATTGAATGCCAGTCCCAAACCTGTTGAAATATATTAAATAYATTCATTCAGTCCAATATCAGACTGCATAGTTATTCATTTTACATACTGTAACACATGAAACCAGACCGAAAAGAAATTCAGGATACTAGAAAGTGATAATAGAGTTCCTAAAGAGGGCCCCAGAGGGCAATACATTTCCTCAACAGCAGCAACTAATGAACAGTAAACTAATGAACATATCTTTGCTATTCGGGTTCCTTGGGATGTCCGTACTCTCCATTGAAGTTGAAATGTAAAATGGTTAAGRTAAGGGTTAAGGTAGGGGTTAAGGTTTAAGCTAGGGACGTCCCGAGGATCCCGGATAGCACTAACCATGAAAGAAGCCTACCTCCGACCACTCCCACACAGAAGTAAAGTCCTTCCACTGAGTTGCAGAAGGAGGCAGCAATCAGTCCACAGCCAGACAGGAGTCCTCCACACATCATGACGGGACGACTCCCATACTTATTAACTAGGATACTGCTGACAGGACCTGAGAGGTGACAAATACAAAGCAAACAGTGAAGATGATTCATACGTTGGGAAAATTCACTTTAGGCAAATATGCCCAAGCATAACTGACTATACCATAATGACTATTGAAATTTAATTTGAAAAACTTTAGAGGATTGCAAATTCGCATCTTGAATTAATTTCCTTGATTAACGTGATTTSAAATCTTTAGTAGGTGAAAATGCGAATTAGACTACCATAAGAAAAGTATATTTTTTATTTATTAATTATTTATTTATTATTATTATTATTATATATATATATATATTTTTTTTTTGAAATGTTATATTTCACCACTAGAGGTCCCTAAAGCCTCAACTCTGAGAAACGCTGGTGCAGCCAGAGCTTCCACACAACTTCTGCAATGATTTGTCTCACTGCTGCACTGCAGCAATTTCTCTGGTCTAGCCACTGTTGGCAATGCAATCGCACAGAAAACAAGACAATCGCGATGAAACAAGATATTGTGAGGTGTGGCTACAGTTTGTGTATTCCTAACGTATGTGCGGAGAATGACAAAAGAAKAGGGCTCTGTCGTTAAAGAGCACTTCTAACTAGGCTACTGTAAAATCCTGTGCAGGATTTTATGTGTGGTTGTGCTAGAGAGGTTGGGTATAGAAAAAATACATTTAAAGTACTCCACAGTAGAGCAGGTTACACGTAGTCACTCATTTCCTATGGGTAATCTACCATAGTTCCCATGTAATAGTAAATAATATCCCTTCATTTTGAAAGATGCGAGCTTCACATTGAGAGGGACACTACCTTTGTCCCACTCAGCCTCCTACTGCTGTTGAAATAGATAGTTTKTCTACTGATATGACTTGGTAAACATAGCCTACGCATAGTTTTTCTAATCAATGGTCTACTTCTACATACCCTATCACCTTCCCCCTGGAAGCTTTGGAGGCTACATTCACAATAGCTCCACTTTGTTATAGTCTTAGACTGAAACATATTCATTCCATTTAGGTTTGGCTAAATCTCAGAGGGTTTGGCAACACAAATTTAAGGTAACTATGGGCCATAAAATGAGCCTAACAACCCCTAGCTCACTACAACTTGTAAACATATATGCTTAGATGGCATGCAGAGTTCTGCTGGCTGCATGCCCACCATCTGTCTGGCCTATACCAACAAGGCCTAAATGGGAACGAAGATCCATGTGGAAGACGCTTCAGCCTCCCTGCCAAATCCCGGCACCACTGAAGGAACCTAAATGGAATGTGACAGTTTTTGTTTAGAGGTTGTCCAGACTCATTTGCCAGCTCGGAACACGACAAAGGCWTTTTAGATTCTAATACAGGCGAGGCTAAACACCAACAAAGAGCCTGTCCCCTCTCTCTCCGAAGATGAGCTGGTGAGGGGTTGAAAAGTCTGAGGAGGCAGCCTAAGACCAACCCTGACAATATAAGACATTATGAGAAGGATAGGAAAGAAATTAAAGAGAGGTCAAGACAAGAGGATTTTGTCCCATTATTTAGTCAATGTATACATTTTCAGAAACATCATTTTTTTTGTAGCGTTCATGGATGACACATGAACACTCTACAATAAATGTTTATGGTAACTTACAGTTGAATAAGCCAAGAAACAACCCATTTTCTGTAGCACCAGTAAGCGTACATGCAAAATTGAGCATGGATTGCCCCTGTACTGACAGCTGTTAATGTAAAAAAAAGGGCTTTCTAAAGCCATTTGATTCAATTACTCATTGAWTACTTTAACTACAATCTAGAAGAACACATTGTGTGCTGTGCACTGTTGGCTGTAACCCCCGTTTTAAGGCCTGCCAGGATTGGGTCATAGACGTCATTAGGGTCTGAGTCTGACAGGGCTTGTGTGTTCCGGTCCTGTAGAAAGGTCAGAGGTCAGCCCCCACACAGTCATGTGCTCCTCATCATGCGCAGCCAGCCAGGCAGTCATGTGTCCACAGCCCAACTAACAGGCAACATTCAGAGTGGGAGAACTGGGAACCGTCTGAGACAAAGCTACTGCATGAACCAATGACCTGGCTTTCGCCCATGCAGGTCCTGAATGTGCGCCTGWGCTAAGTGCTACCTTTTGAGGGAATGGGCTGCTGAACAATAAATAGCATTCATTCACTGGTCTGGTGGGGGGCAGCCATGGCAGCTATGTACTCTAGTAGGGAAATGGCGGCTTAWCTCTCTGAGTGGACCATATGTACATACTGTATGTACACATGGTGCTGGTCCCCTCTATACTGAAATAGGCAAATGGTTCAGAAATCGTTAAAGAGTTCTTCATAAAGTGCTGCTATTGCTGAAGCTTKACCTACTGTACCGTATACAGTATGTGGTACTACACATGGAACATATCAGCACTAATCCTCTCAAGAGTTCAGTGTTTTGGTAATTACTCCTTCAGTAGTTTTTCTTCCACATGTTATTGTAAATAGGCACTACTAATAAGCTAGCTGAAAATGCTGTAGAAGTGTGCAGCTAATAACAATGTATACAGGACAACATCAATATGGGAAAAATAGTACATTTTGTAAAACAGCATCATACCCCGGGGATATGTTTATTCAGTTTATCTCCCCTTCTTGAGAGAAAACCAGCCTGTTCACTATTTGACAGTGCTTTTTTAAAATCCAGCCTCAGACCTCTTCTTGTGGGACAACGAGTCTTGAGTACAAGAGTCCCTCTGATTACTGTTCTGTCTGTTCGTTGAATGTCATGCAGATGAAAAGAGGCGTATCAACGCTCCACTGGGAAGACCTGTCTGACACCTAGCGTTTGATTCAACCCAGTCAGTACAGGAAGCTAGACCAGCTGACACAGTCTGCCTCACCTGCCACTCTCATGTAAATCATTTCATCTCCTCAGCCTCAGAAGACACCTGGGACAACATTCATTGAGGTGGGTCTAGGGTGTCGGTAGGGTGGAGGTGATATGGTCTTGACTAGTCTCTCAAGCACTTCATGATGACGGAAGTGAGTGCTACGGGGCGGTACGTTTAGCTCAGTTACCTTAGCTTTCTTGGGAACAGGAACAATGTGGCCTCTTGAAGCATGTGTGGAACAGCAGACTGGGATAGGATTGATTGAATTGTCCGTAAACCACCAGCCAGCTGGTCTGGCATGCTCTGAGGACGCGGCTGGAATGCCGTTGGCCTGCAGCCTTGCGAGGTTAACACGTTTAAATGTTTTACTCACTCTGGCTGCAGTGAAGAGAGCCCGCAGGTTTTGGTAGGGGGCCGTGTCAGTGGCACTGTATTGTCCTCAAAGCGGGCAAAAAGTTGTTTAGCCTGTCTGGGAGCAAGACATCCTGGTCCGCGACGGGGCTGGTTTTCTTTTTGTATCCTGATTGACTGTAGACCTGCCACATACCTCTTGTGTCTGAGCTGTTGAATTGCGACTCGATTTGTCTCTGTACTGGACTTAGCCTGTTTGATTGCCTTGCGGAGAGAATGCTACACTGTTGTATTCGGTATGCTTTCCGGTCCTTGCCTGTGTTAAAAGCAGTGGTTCGCGCTTTCAGTTTCACGCGAATGCTGCGTCAATCACGGTTTCTGGTTTGGGAATGTTTTAATCGTTGCTGTGGGTACGACATCGTCAATGCACTTCCTATGAACTCGCTCACCGAATCAGGCATATTCGTCAATATTGTTGTGGAGCGCAATGCGGAACAATTCCAATCCGCGTGATCGAAGCAGTCTTGAAGCGTTGATTCAGATTGGTCGGACCAGCGTTGACAGACTGAGCGCGGGAGCTTGTGTTTTTAGTTCTGTTTTGGCTGGAATCAACAAATGGAGTCGTGGTCAGCTTTTCCGAAAGGGGTGGGCGGGGAGGGCCTTATATGCGTCGCGGAATTAGTATAAAATAGTCTAGGGTTTTTCCAGCCCTGTAGCACATCGATATGCTGATAGAATTAGGGAGTTTTTTGTTTTATTAGCCTTGTTAAAATCCCCAGCTACGATGAATTGCGCCTCAGGGTGTGTGGTTTCCAGTTTACAAGAGTCAGATAAGTTCGTTCAGGGCCATCGATGTGTCTGCTTGGGGGGGAATATATACGGCTGTGATTTATGATTGAACGAGAATTCCTTCTAGTGTAA
>NW_019942630.1:125806-141633 GCF_002910315.2 Salvelinus sp. IW2-2015
GCAAGGACTACAAAGGGTAGTGTGTACGCCCAGTACATCACTGGGGCTAAGCTGGCCTGCATCCAGGACCTCTACACCAGGTTGTGTAGAGAGGCCCTAAAAATTGTCAAAACCCCAGCACCCAGTCATAGACTGTTCTCTCACTACCCCCTGGCAAGCGCGTACCGGAGTCCAAGTTAGGACAAAAAGGCTTTCTCAACTTTTATCGCCCGCTCCCCCCCAAGCCATAAGACTCTGAACAGGTAATGCAAATGGCCTACCCGGACTATTGGGCATTGTGTGCCCCCCCCAAGCCCCCGCCAACCCCTCTTTTACGCTTAGTGCTACCTCTGTTCATCATATATGCACTAGTCCACTTTAACCATATCTCCTACATGCACATATACTCTAGATCAGCCTGACTAACCCGGATGTCTGTATGGTAGCCCCCCTCCTATTTTATTAGCCTCGCTGGCTGATATAGCTGTCTTTTTACTGTTGTTTTATTTCTTTACTTACCTATTGTTTTACCAACAGCTTTATTTGCACTATTGGTTAGAGCCTGGTAAGTAAGCATTTCACTGTAAGGCGTACCACCTGTTGTATTCGGCGCACGTGACAAATAAAACTTTGATTTTGATTTGATTACCCGGACATATCCAGTCCACGTGATCGAAGCAATCTTGAAGCTGGAATACAAGTTGGTCGGACCAGCATTGAACAGGCTGAGCCGGGCGTATCCTGTTTTTAGTTCTGTCTTGGTTGCGGAGCAACAAAAATGGAGTCGTGGTCAAATTTCCGAAAGGAGGGCGAGGAGGGCTTTGTATGCGTCGCGGAAAGTTAGAGTAGACAATGATCAGAATTTTCCAGCCCAGTCGTGCTTCAATATGCTGATAGAAATTTAGGGAGCGTTGTTTTCAGAATTAGCCTTGTTAAAATCCCCAGCTACGAATGAATGCAGCTCAGGTATGTGGTTTCAGTTTACATAGAGTCACAATAAGTTTTTCAGGGCCTCGAGGTGTCTGCTTGGGGGATATAACGGCTGAGATTATAATTCGAAGAATTTTTGTTTTTTTTTTTTTTTTTTTTTCACCTTTATTGAACCAGGTAGGCTATTTGAGAACAAGTTCTCATTTGCACTGCGACCTTGCCAAGATAAGCATAGCAGTGGTGAACAGACAACACAGAGTTACACATGGAGTAAACAATAAACAACGTCATAACATGGGTAAGAAAAAAGAGAATTCTATATACAATGTGTGCAAAAAGGCATGAGGTAAGGCAATAATCGAATAAATTACAATTTTAGCAGATAACAACTGGCAGTTGATAAATCATCAGATGATCATGTGCAAAGAAGAGGATACTGGTGTGCAAAAGAGCAGAAAAGTAAATTAAATAAAAGCAGTATGGGGGTGAGGTAGGTAAATTGGGTGGGTAGTTTTACAGATGCGACCTATGTACAGCTGCAGCGATCGGTAACTGCTCGGATCAGCAGATTTTTTAAAGTTGTTGAGGGAGATAAAAAGTTCCAACTTCAGAGAATTTTTGAATTCGTGTCCAGTTCGCAGGCAGCAGAGACACTGGAGGAAAGGCGTCCAAAATGAGTTTTAGCTTGTAGGGATGATTAGTGAGATACAACCTGCGTGGAAGCGCGTGTGCGGGTGGGTGTACCATCGTGACCAAGTGAACTGAGATAAGGCGGCACTGTACCTAGCGATAGCTTTGTAGATGACCTGGAGAGCCAAGTGGGTCTGACGAACGAACACTGTAGCGAGGCCAGCCGACTAGGGCATGAACAGGGCGCAATGGTGGTCGTATAGGGGCTTTATATAAACAAAACGAAATGGCACTGTGATAAACTGCATCCAGTTTGCTGATAGAGTTTGGAAGCTATTTTGTAGATGACATCGCGAAGTCGAGGATCGGTAGATAGTTCAGTTTTACTAGGGTAAGTTTGCGGCTTGAGTGAGGAGGGCTTTGTTGGGAATAGAAAGCCGATTCTTGATTTGGTTTGGTATTGGAGATGTTTGTATATGAGGCTGGAAGGAGAGTTTGCAGTCTACCAGGACACCTAGGTACTTATAGATGTCCACATATTCTAGTCGGGGAACCGTCCAGGGTGGTGATGCTAGTCGGCGCGTGCGGGTGCAGGCAGCGACGGGTTGAAAAGCATGCATTTGTTTATACTAGCGTTTAAGAGCAGTACTTTGGAGGCCACGGAAGAGTAGTTATGCATTGAAGCGTCGTTTTGGAGGTTAGATACACCAGTGTGCCAAGGAAGGGCCGGAAGTTTATAGAATGGTTGTCGTCTGCGTAGAGGTGGAGCAGGGAATCGCCCGCAGCAAAGACAACATCCATTGCATGTAGTACAGAGAAAAAGAGTCGGGCCCGGAGAATTGAACCCTGTTGATTGGTACCCCCATAGAGACGGCCGAGGACCGGGACACATGCCCTCCGATGACACACTGAACTCTTCTGCAAAGTAGTGGGTGAACAGGCAAGGGCATCATTAGAAAAACCGAGGGCTACTGCAGTCTGCCGATAAGAATATGGTTGATTGACAAGATGTCGAAAGCCTTGGCCAGGTCGATGAAACGGCTGCGGCAAGGCTTTCCAAATCCTTTGGGGATCTCAGATGAATACGAAGGAGAGGTTGAACAGGCTGGGTAATAGGGGTGCGACCAATGGCGGCGGACAGTTTCAGAAATAGGGGGGTCCCAGTATTTGTCAAGCCCAGCTGATTGTATGGGTCAGGTTTTCCAGCTCTTTTCCAGAACATCTGCTATCTGGATTGGTTAAAGGAGAAGCTGGGAGCCTTGGCGAGTAAGCAGCGGGGGGGCGGGGCTGTTGGCCAAGGGTGGAGTCGCCAGGAGGAAGCATGGCCCAGCCATTGGAAATGCTTGTTGAAAGTCTCTCTTATCACGGATTATCCGGTGGTGGACCGTGTTACCTAGCCTCAGTGCAGTGGGCAGTGGGAGGAGGTGGCTCTTGTTCTCCATGGACGTACAGTATCCCAGAACTTTTTTGGGTTAGAGCTACAGATGCGAAATTTCTGCTTGAAAAAAAGCTGGCCTTTGCTTTTCCTGACTGACTGCGCTGTATTGGTTCCTGACTTCCCTGAACAGTTGGCATAGTCGCGGGGGCTCTTCGATGCTATTGCAGTGCGCCACAGGATGTTTTTGTGCTGGTCGAGGGCCAGTCAGGTCTGGAGTTGAACCAAGGGGCTATATCTGTTCCTGGGCTACATCTTTCTTCCTTGAACGAGCATGCTTGTCTAATATGGTGAGGAAGTAACATTTAAAAGAATGACCAGGCATCCTCAACTGACGGGATGCAGTTCCAATTATCCATTCCCAGGGTACCCGGCGCCCAGGGTCGATTAGAAAGCCTTGCTCGCAGAAGTGTTTTAGGGAGCCGTTTGGACAGTGATGAGGGTGGTCGTTGTGACCGCGCGAACCCGTGGCGGATTACAGGCAATGAGCATGTGATCGCTGAGATCTTGATTGAAGACAGCAGAGGTGTATTTGGAGGGGCAGGTTGGTCAGGATAATTGTCCTATTAGGCGTGCCCTGTTACGATTTAGGGTTGTACTGGTGGGTCCTTGAGATTTGTGTGAGATTGAGGGCAATCAAGCTTGGATTGTAGACTGCCGGGGTGTATAAGCATATACCAGTTTAGGTACCTAACAGAACAAACTCATGAAGCTAGATGGGAGCGATCAATTCACAGATGGTTGTCCACGGCACAGCTGGGAGCTGAGGGGGTCTGGAGCAGCGGCAAACAGTGAGAGACTTATTCTGGAGAGATTAATTTTTTTAAAATTAGAAGTCGAACTGTTTCGGGCATAGACCTGGAAAGTATTGACAGAACTTTGCAGGCTATCTCTGCAGTTAGATTGCACACTCCTCCCCCTTTGGCAGTTCTATCTTGGACGGAAAGTTTATAGTTGGGTATGAAATCTCAGAATTTTTGGTGCCTTCCTAAGCCAGGATTCGGACACGGCAAGGACATCAGGTTGCGCAGAGTGTGGCTAAAGCCGGTGAGTAAAAGGCAAAACTTAGAGAGGCTTCTGATGTTGACATGCAATGAGGCCAAGGCTTTTTCGAATCGCAGAAGTCAAATCAAATGAGGGTGACTGGGGACCTGCAGGGCCTGGGTTTTACCTCCACATCACCCGAGGAACAGAGGAGTAGTAGGATGAGGGTGCGGCTAAGCTATCAAAAACTGGTCGCCTAGACGCGTTGGGGACAAAGAATAAAAGGAGCAGATTTATGGCGTGGTAGAATAGATTCTGGGCATAATGTGCAGGACCGGGTATGGAGGGGCGCGGGTACAGCGGGGGCAAGCCCAGGCACTGGGTGATGTAAGAGAGTTGTATCTCTGGACATGCTGGTCTCAATGGGTGAGGTCACCGCATGTGGTGGGGGGTGGGACAAAGGGGTATCAGAGGTACGGAGAGTGGAACTACAGGGTCCATTGCAAAAACCAAAACAATGATAATGAAAAAACTACCTGAACAACAGTATGCAAGGCATATTGATATTTGAGAACATTACAAATAGGCAGAAAGCTGATTGCAGGTCTTGAATGGGAGAGCTAGCGAAAAACAACAGTAAGATAAAAGCAGCAATTAAACAGGGTTGCTAGTCTAAACACAGCAACAACAGGTAAAAGGTGGCGACGACTAGGCAAGAGGGTCGGATTAACTACACACAGATCCTGAGTGAAAGCACAAGCCGGACAGATAATAAAACACAAATAAACAGAAGGCAAGTACCAGTGAATAATGGACAGTCAAGCATGCATCAGCCTATTGTAGCCAAGTGATCATAGTGTCCAGGGGGCAGCGTAGATGGAGCAGAGGAGGCCTCCACTCCGCTACTAGCAGCGGCAAAAAAAAAAAAATAAAATAAAAATAAGGGTAATAATTAGCTTGTAGCTGGGATTGTAGCCCAAAGAATTTCGCTGGTAGACCTCTTTCAGCTAGCCGGCAGATGGCTAGCTTCGAGGCTAGCTCAAGGCTCTGGTGCTTGCTTCCGCGGACAGAGTGTTAGCCATAGTAGCCACTCGGTTGAGCTAGCTAGCTGTGATGATACGGTGTTAATTTCCAGAGCTGCGTGCAGGAATCCGGTGATGTGGTAGAGAAAAAAGCAAGTCCTATATGCTCTGGGTTTATATCGCGCTTGCAGACTGGCAGGTATGTGGCCCGGGTATTGAAGCTGGCTGTAGTCCGAGTTGAGGTGAAGACCGCAGCAGTGGCTAACGACTACTAGCTAGTAGCTAGTTATCTGGGCTGAGCTTCTGCCTTGGGCTTAACGTTCTAAAGTATTAACAAAAAAATAGCAGCGTTCCGTACCACATTGGGGAGGCGAATGTAGGAATGTATATTCAGTTCCTACCAGCGATTGTAGCTTGGTATTGTAGCCAAGAATTCGCTGGTAGACCTCTTCAGCTAGCCGGCAAGAATGGGCCTAGCTCGAGGCTAGCTCAAGGCTGAACTAGGGCTTTGCTTCGGGACAGAGGTGTTAGCCAGTAGTAGCACGTTCGGTGCAGGCTAGCTAGCTGGTGATATACGGTGTAATTGTCCAGAGCTGCGTCAGGAAATCCGCTGATGTGGTAGAGAAAAAAGCAGGCTATATGCTCTGGGTTGATTATCGCGCTTGGCAGGACTGGCAGGTATTGGCCCGGTATTGAAGCTGGCTGTGTCCGAGTTGAGGGTGAAGACCGCAGCAGGGACTAAACTGACTACGTAGCTAGTAGCTAGTTATCTGGCTAGCTTCTGCCTTGGGGTACGGTTCTAAGTATAAAAAAAATAGCAGGGGTCCGTACCACATTGGGTGCAGGCGGGAAGGAGGAATGTATATTCAGTTCCTAGATGAAAGTGAAATTAAAATATCAAATACGAAATGTATTACGAAGAAATACGAAAAGACTATTTACGATTTACTATTTACACGCGACAGGACAATACAGGACAATACAAACACACGTCCGACTGCTACGCCATCTTGGATTAACCTACATTCTCTTGGTACGATAATGCGTCTCGGGTATTGCGATTGTAAGGATTCTAGGCGTCTGTGAACAAAGATTGAGTTCCTGTATTTGTTTGATCACACCACGACCTCTTTCATAAGATACTTCTTCATAGGCGCCCTTCTGTCTTCCAGAGAGATCTTGGTTTAAAAAGTATTTGTTTCTTTTCAAATACTTTGAGGTGTTTGATGGCTCTTAGGTTTGGATCAAGGCCATTCCATTGTTCCAGTGTAGACCAGCGCTAAAGTACTTAATAGAAACAATACTACTTGAAACCCAGACCTGCGCTTGCATGTGTAACAAGCTGCTAACAACACTGGTACATTGTTTGTTACTGGTAAACACTGTCTACCACTCTTGGTAATCCATGAAGTGAATTCTCATTGTCCTTTTTAAGTACCACTTAACCTTATGGGCTAAATAAGTAAGCATGTGTCCCAAAACGTGTCCGAGATAATCTCCTACACTTACTGAGACAAGCTGATGTGTGACACTTCGGAAACGTCAACTTTGGCTTCCTTTAAAAAATATATATATTTGATGCAAAATGAAGCATAATGATAGCTATGATGACAAATTAGACAATGTTACCATCATCCTTTTTTAAACAGATACTGTAACAGCACATTTTAACATGCATGGATTCTGGAGGCCTCTATTAGGCATCTCGTATTCACAGTGTACCTTTCATTGAGAATGCATAACTCTTTATTTTGCTCAGTGGATCGTTCATGCACGTCCTATTCTTCAAGTACAAACAGCTCCCGTAGTTCCACCCATGGACTGTGTGGAGTAAGGTCACTGGCACCAGATCAAGATTAAGTGTATTGTCCAAAAGGAGACGGCGATGCCTGAATCAAACCACTGTCATTGAAATTATACAAATGGGTCTCTAGAATGCTTTTACTCTTCCATCCATTGAAGCATAGTTACTAACAGTGCAACAGTATCTGTCTCTACAGTCCGTGGATGGGGTTCCTCTTTCCCATTGTACTTGTTTGAATGCTCTGATCAGATCAAATCAAATCAAATCAAATCAAATTTTATTAGTCACATACACATGGTTAAGCAGATGTTTAAGGCGAGTGTAGCGAAAGCTTGTGCTTCTAGTTCCGACAATGCAGTAATAACAAACAAGTAATCTAACCTAACAATTCCCAACTACTACGCTTATCACACACACAAGTGTAAGGGATAAAGAATATGTACATAAGATATATGTAATGAGTGTGGTACAGAACGGCATTGGCAAGATGCAGTAGATGGTATAGAGTACGGTTATACATATGAGATGAGTACTGTAGGGTATGTAAACTAAAGTGGGCATAGTTTAAGTGGCTAGTGGTACATGTATTACATAAAGACTGGAAGATTGCATTAGATGATTAGAGTACAGTATATACATATGAGATGGAATGTAGGGTCAGAGGCCGAGCAATTGCCGTACCAGGCAGTGATGCAACCAGTCAGGATGCTCTCGATGTTGCAGCTGTATAACCTTTTGAGGATCTCAGGACCCGTGCCAAATCTTTTTAGTTTCCTGAGGGGGAATAGGCTTTGTCGTGCCATCTTCACAACTGTCTTGGTGTGTTTGGACCATTCTAGTTTGTTGTTGATGTGGACACCAAGGAACTTGAAGCTATCAACCTGCTCCACTACAGCCCCGTCGATGAGAATGGGGGCGTGCTCGGTCCTCCTTTTGCTGTAGTCCACAATCATCTCCTTAGTCTTGRTTACGTTGAGGGATAGGTTGTTATTCTGGCACCACCCGGCCAGGTCTCTGACCTCCTCCCTATAGGCTGTCTTGTCGTTGTCGGTGATCAGGCATACCACTGTTGTATCGTCTGCAAACTTAATGATGGTGTTGGAGTTGTGCCTGGCCATGCAGTCGTGGGTGAACAGGGAGTACATGAGGGGACTGAGCACGCATCCCTGTGGAGCTCCAGTGTTGAGGATCAGCATGGCAGATGTGTTGCTACCTAYCCTCACCACCTGGAGGTGGCACGTCAGGTAGTCCAGGATCCAGTTGCAGAGGGAGGTGTTTAGTCCCAGGATCCTTAGCTTAGTGATGAGYTTTGAGGGTACTATGGTGTTGAACGCTGAGCTGTAGTCAATGAACAGCATTCTCACGTAAGTGTTCCTTTTGTCCAGGTGGGAAAGGGCAGTGTGGAGTRCAATAGAGACTGCATCATCTGTGGATCTGTTTGGGCGGTATGCAAATTGGAGTGGGTCTAGGGTTTCTGGGATAATGGTGTTGATGTGAGMCATTACCAACCTTTCAAAGCACTTCATGGCTATGCACGTGAGTGCTACGGGTCTGTAGTCATTTAGGCAGGTTGCTTTTGTGTTCTTGGAAACATGGACTATGGTTGTCTGCTTGAGACATGTTGGTATTACAGACTCAATCAGGGACATGTTGAAAATGTCCGGAGCATATGCCCTGAGGATAGCCTCAGACAACAACATTGATGTAGACRCTGTATTCTGTGAGCGAGTTTATCAGCAAGTGCCTCAGTGATGTTGTACCCACGGTGACCACTAAAACCTTCCCCAACCAGAAACCGTGGGTTGATGGCAGCATTCACGCAAAACTGAAAGCACAAACCACTGCTTTTAATCATGGCAAGGCAACAGGAAACATGACCGAATACAGTGTAGCTATWCCCTCCGCAAGGCAATCAAACAAGCTAAGCGTCAGTATAGAGACAAAGTAGAGTTGCAATTCAACGGCTCAGACACGAGACGTATGTGGCAGGGTCTACAGTCAATCATGGATTACAAAAAGAAAACCAGCCCCGTCGCAGACACCGATGTCTTGCTCCCAGACAAACTAAACAACTTCTTTGCTCGCTTTGAGGACAATACAGTGCCACTGACACGGCCCGCTAACAGCACGTGCGGGCTCTAGTTCACTGCAGCCGAGGTGAGTAAAACATTTAAACGTGTTAACCCTCGCAAGGCTGCAGGCCCAGACGGCATTYCCAGCCGCGTCCTCAGAGCATGCGCAGACCAGCTGGCTGGTGTGTTTACGGACATATTCAATCAATCCCTATCCCAGTCTGCTTTTCCCACATGTTCAAGAGGGCCACCATTGTTCCTGTTCCCAAGAAAGCTAAGGTAACTGAGCTAAACAACTATCGCCGGTAGCACTCACCTCCACCCTACCTGACACCCTAGACCCACTCCAATTTGCTTACCGCCCCAATAGGTCCACAGACGACACAATCGCAATTATACTGCACACTGCCCTAACCCATCTGGACAAGAGGAATACCTATGTAAGAATGTTGTTCATCGATTACAGCTCAGCATTTAACACCATAGTGCCCTCCAAACTCGTTATTAAACCGCGCCCTGTACAACTGGGTCCTGGACTTTCTGACGGGCCGCCCCCAGGTGGTGAGGGTAGGAACATCTCCACCCCGCTGATCCTCAACACTGGGACCCCACAAGGGTGCGTTCTCAGCCCTTTCCTGTACTCCCTGTTCACCCACGACTGCGTGGCCATGCACGCCTCCAACTCAATCATCAAGTTTGCTGACGACACTACAGTGGTAGGCTTGATTACCAAAAACAACGACGAGACGGCCTACAGGGAGGAGGTGAGGGCCCTCAGAGTAATGTGTCAGGAAAAAACCTCACACTCAACGTCGACAAAACAAAGGAGATGCTCGTGGACTTCAGGAAATAGCAGAGGGAGCACCCCCTATCCACATCGACGGGGCAGTAGTGGAGAAGGTGGAAACTTTTAAGTTCCTCGGTGTACACATCACGGACAAACGAATTGGGGCCACCCACAAGACAGCGTTGTGGAGAAGGCGCAGCAGCGCCTCTTCAACCTCAGGAGGCTGAAGAAATTCGGCTTGTCACCAAAAGCACTCACAAACTTCTACAGATGCACAATCGAGAGCATCCTGGTCGGGCTGGATCACCGCCTGGTACGGCAATTGCTCCGCCACAACCTAAGGCTCTCCAGAGGTAGTGAGGTCTGCACAACGCTCACCGGGGGCAAACTACCTGCCCTTCAGGACACCTACACCACCCATGTCACAGGAAGGCCATAAAGATCATCAAGGACAACAACCACCCGAGCCACTGCCTGTTCACCCCGCTATCATCCAGAAGGCGAGGTCAGTACAGGTGCATCAAAGTAGGGACCGAGAGACTGAAAAACAGCTTCTATCTCAAGGCCATCAGACTGTTAAACAGCCACCACTAACGTTTAGTGGCCGCTGCCAACATTCTGACTCAACTCCAGCCACTTTAATAATGGGAATTGATGGAAATTATGTAAAAATGTATCACTAGCCACTTTAAACAATGCCACTTAATATAATGTTTACATCCCTACATTACTCATCTCATATGTATGTACTGTACTGTATATACATCCACTGCATCTTGCCATCTTTATGTAATACTAGTATCACTAGCCACTTTAAACTATGCCACTTTATGTTTTACATACCCTACATTACTCATCTCATATGTATAGACTGTACACTATACCATCTACTGCATCTTGCCTATGGCGTTCTGTACCATCACTCATTCATATATCTTATGTACATATTCTTTATCCCTTTACACTTGTGTGTATAAGGTAGTAGTGGAATTGTTAGGTTAGATTACTTGTTGGTTATTACTGCATTGTCGGAACTAGAAGCACAAGCATTTCGCTACACTCGCATTAACATCTGCTAACCATGTGTATGTGACAAATAAAATTTGAGATTTGATTTGTACAGGTCACTTCTGGTACAATATCTCATCACTCTGACTGAGCATCGTACAGGTCACTTTGGTACACTATCTCATCACTCTGAG
This sequence comes from Salvelinus sp. IW2-2015, assembly GCF_002910315.2. Lineage (NCBI taxonomy): Eukaryota > Metazoa > Chordata > Actinopteri > Salmoniformes > Salmonidae > Salvelinus > Salvelinus sp. IW2-2015. The sequence continues at coordinate 136,652 of NW_019942630.1, forward strand.
CATCGTACAGGTCACTTCTGGTACAATATCTCATCACTCTGACTGAGCATCGTACAGGTCACTTCTGGTACACTATCTCATCACTCTGMCTGAGCATCGTACAGGTCACTTCTTGTACACTCTCTTATCACTCTGACTCTCCCTCCCAGAAACTTCACACAAAATTGTGAAATCACTTGTTAACCTGTTTCCAATACATTTGTAATGTATTTATGAACCAAAAAATGCAGTCCATACTGGCTTTGTTGTTTCTGAAAGCAAAGACAGTTGGAGTACATTTGTAATGTGTTACAATTGAATAGGTGTTACAATAAAATATGTTATTGTTATGTACATTTCCGGTAGGGGTGCACTATTCTAGCCTYGCTAGCTGCCATATCTTGCGAGCTTACATGAATGTTTGGTACACAGATATCAGTCTAGTAATTACCAGGCTAGCCCTAATCTATTCTCCAGCTCACCTCCGGCGTACATCACTGCCAGCATGATGGAAGAGATCCATGACACCTGGCTGCTGGTGCAGTCGAAAATGACCTCAATCTCCTTGAAGAAGACGGTTATGGACTTGGGAAAGGCATAGGAGAAGCCGATGGAGATGAAGGCTCCCACCACTACTGCCCAGCCCCAGCCCCCCTCTGGAGGGGTGTACCCCTGGGGTCCTCCCATGGCAGGCGGCATGACTGCTGTTCAGCTCACCAAGATCCTGCGCGCAGGAACCTACACAGCAATGGGCACCTGTGGGAGAAAGATTAATCAAGTTTTCAGAAACTCGTCATCAAAGCTAGAATTCAGTTATCCGAGAATCTTTTGAGAATGGTATTGTTCATCCGGCACTATGCAAATGTAGTTTTTTKGGGGTAATCGAACTATGTTAACAATGTTTCACAATGTGAAAAGAAACATTTAATCATAAAGGTAAATCTGGGTGTTTCTTCACTGTAATGGTGTCCCCCATATGGGAGTTGCAGCGATGAGACAAGACAGTAACTACCAATTGGATTACCATGAAATTGGGAAGAAAACAGGGTAAAAAAAGAAAAGGTCAGATACAGTGCATTTTGCCTCCTTTAAAAATTTGAGAAGCAAAATGTATCTTATCTATTCAGATTCATTTCATTTCCTTTGAAAAATGATTTGAATACTAGACTGTATGTGGACTGTGCATGACTGGAGCCAATGCTGTATGGTTCATGTCAGCAGGATTTCACATGCTGCTTTCACAAGATAAGCCTGTGTTTATTTACAGGGTGGACCCATTTCCTCCCCGAATATCTACCTCTGGTACGTATCACAGGTGTGTCATGGTAATGTCCTGAAAGGCAATGCTATAGCAGTTAGAACTAAATATCAAACAGAGAGAGCGGAAATGCATGCACATGTCCTGTTAACTTCAATGGCTTGATCATATAAGATAAATGTTGACTTAAATAGTTTCACCTTTAGCACATTTGCATGATTATTTCTYACCAGTGGTATGAAACGCAGAATCCAGGATTTCATCCTCAGTGTTTCAGAAGTAAATGGATCAATTTSATTTGCCAAGAAGATTCATCCTAAAAAGCCCAATATTCATTGTGTGGGAGGCATTTCTGGAGCTTCTTTTTACTGTAAATCCAGCCCTCCACTATACTCCCCCCTCACTTCTGAGCTTATGAATACAGGCCCGTCTGCAGAGTCAAATGGCTTACTATATTGTTTACACCGAGGAACCCATCCACAGTGCACATTTATCAAACCATGAATACAGGTTGAATTCAGCTTCCTAGGAAGCTCGGKGCTATGCTCTCATAAAGAGGGTAATGATTTAGAGCTTCTGCATGTTCTGTGGAGAGGACTCTTGATCTAAGGGAAGTAATGGCCCTCTGTGGTGGTGAAAACAGCATAGGATTAGCAGTTTGTGTGTTGCACTGTACAGTGGAACCTCGRCATGTACTGTATCTTTCCAGAGTTTGAGAAGCAGTGACGCTAAGCTAGGAGTTGAGCTGGGGTGATGTGATTGCATTGATTAAATACGGAAGATCTGGAGGAAAGTGGGGCGTCTTTTTCAAAAGCCCATTATTTCCTCCTAATACAGTCCTCCAGACAGAGCTTTGATGAAAGGGAATATAATAAGTCAATGACATACAGCAGGCTTCTTTCTGCATGACAGCCTCTGTGTTTCTCGTTTGAATACAAAACATTTTCAGGATGTTCCTATGTGTTATACTTAAGCAATAAGGCCAGAGGGGGTGTGGTATATGGCGAATATACCACGGCTAAGGGCTGTTCTTAAGCGCGAGCGGGCGTGGTTCCCACCCCACCATAATCAACCCCGCTTCTGTAGCCTCCCCACAATGACCACCCTCCAAATAACCCACCAAAATTAAGGGGCATCTCCAGGATAAGGAGCAGCACCGGAATGAGGGCAACACCGGAATGAGGGGCAACACCAGAATGAGGGGCAACACCAGAATGAGGGGCAACACCAGAATGACTGGCGGATCCTGGCTGGCTGGCTCTGGACGCTCTTGGCTGGTTGACGGCTCTGGACGGTCATGGCTGCTGACGGCTCTGGACGGTCATGGCTCGCTGACGGCTCTGGACGGTCATGGCTCGCTGACGGCTCTCTGGACGGTCATGGCTCGCTGACGGCTCTGGACGGTCATGGCTCGCTGACGGCTCTGGACGGTCATGGCTCGCTGACGGCTCTGGACGGTCATGGCTCGCTGACGGCTCTGGACGGTCATGGCGCTGACGCTCTGACGGTATGCTCGCTGACGGCTCTGGACGGTCATGGCTCGCTGACGGCTCTGGACGGTCATGGCTGGCTAGGCTCTGGACGGTCATTTGGCTGGCTGAAGGCTCTGGCTGATCCGGTCTGGCGGAAGGCTCTGCTGATCCGGTCTGGCGGAAGCTCTGGCTGATCGGTCTGGCGGAAGGCTCTGGCTGATCCGGTCTGGCGGAAGGCTCTGGCTGATCCGGTCTGGCGGAGGAAGGCTCTGGCTGATCCGGTCTGGCGGAAGGCTCTGGCTGATCCGGTCTGGCGGAAGGCTCTGGCTGATCCGGTCTGGCGGACGGCTCTGTAGGCTCATTGGCAGACGGCGGCTTTGCAGGCTCATGGCAGACGGGCGGCTTTGCAGGCTCATGGCAGACGGACAGTTCAGACGGCGTATGGCGCAGACGGGCGCAGTTCAGGCGCCGCTGGGCAGACGGGCAGTTCAGGCGCGCTGGGCAGACGGGCAGTTCAGGCGCCCGCTGGCGCAGACTGGGCAGTTCAGGCGACCGCTGGCAGACGGGCAGTTCAGGCGGCGCCCTGGGCAGACGGGCGGCGCTAATCTAGTCCATGGCGCCAGCTGCGCCGCTGGGCAGACGGCAGACGTCTGAGAGCCGGCTGAGACGCACTTACTAGGCTCCGGCCTGCTGTCGGCAGGTACGGAAGCTGCGAGAGTACTCGCGGTATACGAGCACGCACCCTCATGGGCGAGTGCGCGACACTCAAAGGCACTAGGCCACTGGGACTCTGCGTGGTCGCTGGGTACTCTTAGAACGGCACCTGAAACCCAGGAACAGTGTGGTCCAAGCGTGGTGATCCGGTGAGCTAGTGGAGGGCACGCACCTCAGGCGAGTGCGGGGAGAAGGAACAGTGCGTCCAGGGCTCTGGAGACGCACAGGAGGCTTGGTGCGTTACGCTGCCGGAACTGGAGTGGCACTGGGCTGGAGACACGTTACCATAGGAGATAGTGCAGTGGAGGCCATGGAACAGTGCCTCGAGATGCATGGAGAGCCTGGTTGCGTGGTGTAGGCCACATCTGGTGGTACTGAGCTGGGGTGGGAAGGTGGCGCCGGATTGGATATGACCGGACCTCGAGTGGAGACGTCACTTGCTCTTGAGCACCGAAGCCTCCCCAACCTTACCAGGTTGGAATGGTCCCCGTAGCCCTGCCAGTGCGGGCGAGGTGGGAATACGCCCCGCACTGCGGTCTCTGCAGGCGACCGGGGACCCACCTGTAAGCTGGTGCCATGTACGCGGCCCGAGGAGACGTACTGGAGACCAGATACGTTGGCCGGCTTCATGGCCACTCGGCGTCGATGCCCAAGCCTAGCCCTCCCAGTGCCGGCAAGGTGGAATAGCCCGCACTGGGCTAAGCACGCGTACTGGGACACCGTGCGCTTTTACCGCATAACAGGTGTCTGACCAGCTAGACGCCCTCTTACTCCACGGTAAGCCCGGGGAGTTGGCTCGAGTATCCAACCCGGTTCCTCGCCACACTACACCCTTTATCCCCCCCCAATAAATTTTTGGGTGAGTCCTCTCGGGCTTCCGCCTCTTTACGTGCTGCCCTCCTCATACCACCGCTGTTGGGCTCTCGCTGCCTCATTTCCTCACGAGCGCGGCGATTCAAGTTCCCCAATGTGCGCCCAGTGTCCCTTTCCTCCAAGATCTGTTCCCAAGTCCACAGTCGCTGATTGCTCTGTTGAGCTCTCCCCCGCCGCTTGGTCCTTGGTGGGTGATTCTGTAACGGGTGTCGTCTTCCTCCTCCTCGGACGAGGAGAGGAGAGAAGGATCGGTAGACCAATGCGCAGCGAGGTGTGATGACATAATGATTTATTGAAAAAACAGACGAACACTGACACGAACTAGACTTCAGAAATACAAAATAACAAATGATGTAGACAGACCTGAACAAACGAACTTACAAATACACGAAGCACGCTGACACAGGAACAGACTACATAAACGCACGAACAAACCGAAACAATCCCGTGTGTGTGCGCAGACACAAACACAGGAGACAATCACCCACAAACAAACAGGTGAACAGCCACACCTATATATGGTTCCCAATCAGAGGAAAACGTAAACCACCTGTCTCTGATTGAGAACCATATAAGGCTGATTAACAGTGATCTAAACAACAAAACATACAATGCCCACCCCAACTCACGCCCTGACCAACTAAACATATACAAAAAATAACATAAAATAGGTCAGGAACGTGACA
>NW_019942630.1:144984-175179 GCF_002910315.2 Salvelinus sp. IW2-2015
ATGCAACGCCGAGTGCCTGGACACAGCCCTTAGCCGTGCTGTATTGGTCATATACCGCAAACCCGAGGTGCCTTATTGTATTAAAAACTGGCTCCCACGTAATTAGAGCAGTAAAAATAAATGTTTTGTTATACCCGTGGTATATAGTCTGATATACCCGCTGTCAGCCAATCAGCATTCAGGGCTCGAACCACCCCGTTTATAATTGTAACGACGAGGAGAGAAGGATCGGTAGACCAATGCGCAGCGAGGGTGTGATGACATAATGATTTATTGAAAAAACAGACGAACACTGACACGAACTAGACTTCAGAAATACAAAATAACAAAACGATGTAGACAGACCTGAACAAACGAACTTACAAATACACGAAGCACGCTGACACAGGAACAGACTACATAAACGCACGAACAAACCGAAACAATCCCGTGTGGTGCGCAGACACAAACACAGGAGACAATCACCCACAAACAAACAGTGTGAACAGCCAGCCTATATATGGTTCCCAATCAGAGGAAAACGTAAACCACCTGTCTCTGATTGAGAAAACCCATATAATGCAGATCCATTCATGTTGGATACAACATGTTGCATGTTGTTGCACAGTATATCAGTCTGGAATTGGTATCCCAAGATTCCCCTCAAATTTTACCTAAATATAGGGAAGGCTGCCATTGAAATCTCTTAAAGTAATTCACGCTCCAGGCAAAGATCAAAGACTAATTCGACCAAATGTGTATCCTTATGCTGGTTTACAATCTTCCCCTTTTCGCGGATGTACTCTGTAGAGAGAGAAAGGAAGACGAAGACTGTGTTCCCTATCAACGTAWATTTCAGCCATTATCTGATGAGGACTTCTGGGTACTTCAGCATGCTCTTTTAACTGTGCAGGACGCAGTACAAACATGACATGTTGCAAATCACTTTCTCACCGGAACAGCTATGATAAATGAGAGCAGGTAAGTRAACTTTCTATAATGTGAGCAGTTTCATAGAAGTGAGATGCAGATGAATGTGAAGAATATCTTARCTTACTGCTGTGATGCTGTGGAAATGGAACATTTCAGTCCACTCCTGATACAGSAAATATAATGGCTTGGGACTGGAGTGACAGAGTGAACTAAACSACATCATGCAGTTATAAGCATGAATAAAATAACATGTTATTGAAYTGGGACTTGAAAACTGTATTGCACAGGAGTTTTCACAAATCCAAAGTGCACTTATCGGGAGTGGGCTGTTCTGTTAAATGGGTGTTGAGAATACAATGTGCTGGGTGTCCTCTTACAGCTATCGGCTTTACCTCCTGTCCTGGGAACAAAGGTCAGCTCAAAGATATGTCTCTGTCTGAAAATAGTATTGTTTACTTGTTCAACAGTCTTTCAATCAGCACATGTATTTGCCAGGGCACAGGGTACAATCCAGGGTACAAGCCAGGGCACAAGCCAGAGCATAAGCCAGGGCTCAAGCCAGAGCACAAGCCAGGGCACAAGCCAGGGTACAGAGCAAAAGCCAGGGTACAATCCAGGGCACAAGCCAGGGCACAAGCCAGGGTACAAGCCAGGGCACAAGCCAGGGCACATGCGTGGCGTACATTCTGTGCAGGAGCTTACATAGGTCGTTGAGTCCCACACGGACAAGACTGAGTAGTGATTTTCTGTTTTAATGTATGAATGGAGGAGAAAGTCAGGACACACACTAATGTGTATTAATGACTAATCAACACATCAAGGTTAATAATATTGAAATAAATAAGGGGGGCCATTTCATCTACTCAAGAAGACTGACAACGTTGCAGACTCTCTGCAAAGTAAGTAATCTGTTAGTTAAAGACTCCACTTTAACCTGGTTTCTAGGTTTATCATATGCAGACAGCCGCCTGCATGGAGGATGAAATATGAGTCAAGATGAACAATGGACCCCACATTGGCTAAAGGTCTATAATAAGCAGCCAAAGTGGGCAGCCTGACCGTGCCACTTGAGACGGAACACGCTGCTTCAAACGCCCCAGCGGCACGTTCTTGGCACTATAGAACATTGGCTGTGTCACAACAAGGTCTATGTCTTAACTTCTTCAAGGTTAAATCCCTCGCAGACATCTTGCCGCTTCAGATAGGCGAGCGAGCGTAGTGTTCAGAAGCCCCAGGACTTTGGCTGCTAAGCTAACATGGCCCTCCAAATGGATATGTGACTGACAGAAATGGATGGGGATCACAGCACAGGACAGAAGCTGGGTTGTTAGACTAATATTAGGTTATTTCAGTATTGTCTTCTAAAGCCTTACAATAGCAGCAGTGCGATTCAGGTTGAAGGCTTGGTAGGAATGAGAGTGATAGTACAGGCATTGTGGTTTTGTAGTAGGCTATCCCCATTGAGATGTGCGTTGGGTGATGTGAGTGGATGAGTGGTGCGTGGGCAGGTCCCGGCGAGTGGGAAGTGAGTGGAGTGGAGGTGTTCCAGGTTGGGGGCATGAGGACATTGCCTCAAGCATCCTGCTTAATAGCATAAGGATCCCAAGGTGAGCCATCATGATCATGACCACTTCTGTCAATGCTTTTCAGAACAATAAACAAAATACCATTTTTTTCTTTTCAGGGCATGAACAATTAAGAGAATACTCGTTTTTTTTTTTACAAAGCATAAACTATAAAGAGAATATGCACTCACATAACAACTTGACATGTGTGTCACATTAAACATATCAGTGAGATCCTTTCAAGAAAATACTAATCTCCTTTCACACATCTTTTTTTTTTTTTTTTTTACATGCAAATGAGAACGCTTCTCCAAGAGCAAATTGACATCTCAGAGCTTATGCAGAGTAACCACATGTACATATGGATGTGTGGGTTGGTGGCATCTTACCTTGCCAGCAGCTCCTCCTAGTTCCAGATGAGCTCTACAGGCTGAGATGGGGAGCTCTCCTCTGAGTGAGGCACTTCAGAACAGGGCTTCTCTGTGTAAGAAGCAAAAGACCTCTACAGAAGTCTAAGTCTAGAATGTCTGAGATTCTCCCATAGAACAGAACCTCTACCTCCACTACGACAAGCAGTGTCCCTGTGCTRGGGAAATGAACACTTCGGAGTCTGAGTAAATGCTGGTCTGTAAAATGGAAKAGAAGTTGACAAAGTTTGGTTCATTCAGTGGCCAGTTCAAACAGCTGGGCCRGCCAAGATACTAGAGTGCTAACTGATGAGGTCAGTCCAGTCTGCCTCTTATTGGCTGTTTGAGGATTAGAGCCGTGCCCCTAAAATGTTTTCCCCACCTCCTTGCCATGTGTCTCCAGCTCACATGTACTGCACTATTGGCCCTATGTGAAACTTCAAACAGTAGGATACACACTAATGTCTGGGCCTAAGAGATAACATGTCTGTTGGCCATTGATTTCTTTCATAATTGTATAGACAATAGATTACAGGATATTGGTAGTCACAGCAATCAAACAACTGGCTCCCTCTTAAGCAGCTTTTGTTGCTCCCCTCTGGTCTCCTTGGAAATATTAGCAGAGATCGTTCTGATCACTTCAGAGGTTAACTTTAGGCGAGGCCTTAGTTCAACTACCCCCGCTGTCACTCTGTGCTCGATGGTCAGGGCTTGGGAAAGGAAACATCCCTGAGCGCTGCTGGAGGTTAACAAACATAGAGCACTACTGTATTGCAAATAAAACATGCATTCCTTGTAGGGGACCACCAAGTGCCRTAACACTGATGGCTTTTGAACAACACCCGGTCCTTATTTTGTTTGTTTGTTTAGTTTCCCTCCCTTTATTAGAAACCTAATAAGGGCATTCCACATGGTGGATGGAGGTTGTGACTCTGTCTGCTCCACCGATTACACCCCAATCACACAACTACTAACAGCCAGGTTATCAGCTAAATGACATTAAAGGGATAATCCATATTTGAAACAATAATCCCTACCACTGTTTCGGTAACAAGCTGAGGGATGGGGCTGGAGAAATGTAACCATTCTCAAATTCACAGACAGATCTATGGATGCAAGGACTGACCATCCATGATATCAAAATTATAGTTTTAACCATGTTTTGAGGCTATATGGTATTTGATTACATTTATTTGTTTACAAACATTAGAGTAAAACAAGCTTATATTTAGGGTTCTGGTGGTGTACGACAGTTTAAATAAACTTGTGGCATTCAAGTTACGTTCTTCATGAATCAATGGGTCCATATCATTAACTTATATATCCAAAAATGGATGTTGCAATTGCAGATTKCTCCTTTAATTTCAGTGTGCAGCACAGTTTTGCATATCATGGCTTTGGAACACTTTTTTTTTTACTAAGCCATTCAGGTAACACCTCCTGAATACGTGACATTCTGTGCATGCATAATTAAACAGCTTAAGACAATTATTCCACCTTTGGATGTATACTGCCTCTAATCCTCTCTTCACTTTCATTCAGCAGTCAGGGTCATTTCTTCCTGTCTGCTCCGCTCTCTATTTGAAAATAAATCCTTTACCATAGCCAACGTGGCATAATATATTAAAGCACCACATCATCACAGCGCGCCCTCCTATTGCTCGCTCTCTGAAGAATAGATCCATTATTTCAGACTGCTATCGTACATGCAACATCTGTAGTAYGTGTGGATCACAATGAGCCTTGTTGACACTGCTTATCAGCCTACTCACATTAGAATCAGTGTCTTTCCAATCACATGTCTACACACAAGAGATAATGACATCATCCCCTCCCAGGTCATGATATCTGGATGTCTGTTGGCTACATGGTGTGTTTTTCCTTGTGAAATGGGCTAATTATTAGAATATATTGATTTAGTTACACTTATAGAAAAAGGGTTCCAAAAGGGTTCTTTGCGTCGCATAGGGTTCTACCAAGAATCTTTTGGATCGGAAGAACCCTTTTTGGAAGAAAAGGAAACAAGGCTCCCTAAATTTTATCAGCAAATCAAATGCACGACCCAAGCTGGCAAAATTCTGGATCAGTGCTATTCTAACTTACGCAACGCATACAAAGCCCTCCCTCGCCCTCCTTTTGGCAAATCTGACCACGACTCCATTTTGTTGCTCCCAGCCTATAGACAGAAACTAAAACAGGAAACGCCCACGCTCACGTCTGTTCAACGCTGGTCCGACCAATCTGATTCCACGATTCAAGATTGCTTCGATCACGTGRMYKGGRWWARKTYCSGRWWRSMWYSGRMMAWWAMATTGATGTATACGCTGATTCGGTGAGCGAGTTTATTAGCAAGTGCATCGGTGATGTTGTACCCACGGTGACTATTAAAACCTTCCCCAACCAGAAACCGTGGAWTCATGGCAGCATTTGCACAAAACTGAAAACGCGAACCACTGCTTTTAATCATGGAAAGTTGACAGGAAAAATGACTGAATACAAACAGTGTAGCTATTCCCTCCGCAAGGCAATCAAACAAGCGAATTGTCAGTATAGAGACAAAGTAGAGTCACAATTCAGCGGCTCAAACACGAGACATATGTGGCAGGGTCTACAGTCAATCACGRATTACAAAAAGAAAACCAGCCCAGTTACGGACATCGAAGTTTTGCTCGCAGACAAATTAAACAACTTCTTTGCTCAATTTGAGGAAAAGACTATCGCCCCGTAGCACTCACTTCTGTCATCATGAAGTGCTTTGAGAGACTAGTCAAGGATCATATCACCTCCACAATACCTGATACMCTAGACCCACTCCAATTTGCTTTCCGCCCCAATAGGTCCACAGACGATCGCAATCACACTGCACACTGTCCTAACCCAACTGGACAAGAGGAATACCTATGTGAGAATGCTGTTCATCGATTACAGCTCAGCATTTAACACCATAGTGCCCTCCAAACTCGTCATTAAGCTCGAGACGCTGGGTTCTCGACCCGGCCCTGTGCAACTGGGTCCTGAACTTTCTGACGGGCCGCCCCCAGGTGGTGAGGGTAGGAAACAACATCTCCACCCCGCTGATCCTCAACACTGGGGCCCCACAAGGGTGTGTTYGACACTACAGTGGTAGGCTTGATTACCAACAAYGACGAGACGGCCTACAAGGAGGAGGTGAGGGCCCTCGGAGTATGGTGTCAGGAAAAAACCTYACACTCAAYGTCAGCAAAACAAAACAGATGATCGTGGACTTCAGGAAAAGGCAGAGGGAGCACCCCCCTATCCACATCGAAGGGACAGTAGTGGAGCAGATGGAAAGTTTTAAGTTCCTCGGAGCACACATCACAGACAAACTGAAATGGTCCACCCACACAGACAGAGCAGTGAAGAAGGCACAACAGCGCCTCTTCAACCTCAGGAGGCTGAAGAAATTTGGCTTGTCACCAAAAACACTCACATTTACAGATGCACAATCGAGAGCATCCTGTYGRGCTGTWTCAYCGCCTGGTACGGCAACTGCACCGCCCGCAACCCCTTGGCTCTCCAGAGGGTAGTGMRGTCTGCACAACGCATCACCAGGGGCAAACAACCTGCMCTCCAGKACACCTACATCACCCGATGTCACAGGAAGGCCAAAAAGATCATCAAGGACAACAACCACCCGAGCCACTGCCTGTTCATCCCGCTATCATCCAGAAGGCGAGGTCAGTACARGTGCATCATTGCTGGAACCGAGAGACTGAAAAACAGCTTCTATCTCAARGCCATCAGACTGTTAAACAGMCATCACTAACATTGAGTGGCTGCTGCCAACATACAGACTCAAATCTCTATTGACTTTAATAATTAATAATTGGATGTTATAAATGTATCTCTAGTCACTTCAAACAATGACACTTTATATAATGTTTACATACCCTACGTTACTAGTCTCATATGTATGTACTGTACTCTATACCATCTACTGCATCTTGCCTATGCCGCACGGCTCATCCATATATTTATATGCACATATTCTTATTCATTCCTTTACACTTGTGTGTATAAGGTAGTTGTTGTGAAATTGTTAGATTACTTGTTAGATATTCCTGCACTGGCGGAACTAGAAGCACAAGCATTTCGCTACACGCGCATTAACATCTGCTAACCATGTGTATGTGACCAATAAMATTTGATTTGATTTGAAACCAGATTAATGTGACTTGCAGGCCTGATGAGGCCTGTAAACCAGGAGATTCCTAACACCATAGTGTTAGGGTATATCTAGGCCTTCAAAGACAGGCCTTATGATATATTTAATGTATTGTCAGGGTTCTAAGAACTCTCCAAAAATAAAAGGGTTCTCGGTAGAACCCTTCATAGACAGTTCTTGGAAGAACCTTGATGATAAAATGGTCCTTGGTATAACCCTTCATAAAGGGTTCTATGCAGAAMCGTTCATAGAGGGTTCTAGGTAAAACCACGTACATGTGGTTCTTTGAAGAACCCTACATAGAGGATTCCAGACACAAGCCTCTGCAAAGGGTTCTAACCAGCACCAAACTGAAGAACCCTGTATGGTTCTACTTAGCAACTTTTTTCTGTGAGTGTAGGAATAAGGAAGGTAATTAGTCTACTTTAGAGGAGTGATAGGGCTGAAGGGTGTTCCTTACATTGGATTCTACAATGTATGTTGTGAAGTTCTAGAGGAGTGATCCTTAAAACCTCTCTTGGGTAGGGAGCAGTRTTTTCACGTCCGGATGAAAAGCCTGCCCAAAGTAAACTGCCTGTTACTCAGGCCCAAAATCTAGGATATGTATATAATTGGTAGATTTGGATAGAAAACACTCTAAAGTTTCTAAAACTGTTAAAATAATGTCTGTGAGTATAACATGGAAAAATGAGCCAGAAATTTTAGTTTTTCTAGGTGGCTCCCATTTTGGCTGTAGTGTTTCCAAGCGCGTGGAAGAGAGCGCGTTCTTGGGTATTTTTCTCCGGTAAAGACAATAACAATTCTCCGTCTTAAATTGTGTAGYTTATTTACGTATTAGGGTACCTAAGGTTTGATTATAAACGCCGTTTGACTTGTTTGGAAAAGTTTATTAATAACGTTTAGTATTATATGCATTTTGATGGAGGGAAACTGGGTGGATTATTGACTGAAGCGTGCCAGCTAAACTGAGTTTTTATGGATATAAAGAAGAACATTATTGAACAAAAGGACCATTTGTGATGTAACTGGGACCTTTTGGAGTGCCAACAGAAGAAGATCATCAAAGGTAAGGCATTTATTATATAGCTGTTTCTGACTTTCGTGTCGCACCTGCCTGGTTGAAATATGTTTTTCATGCTTTTGTATACGGGGCGCTGTCCTCAGATAATAGCATGGTGTKCTTTCGCCRTAAAGCCTTTTTGAGATATGACACAGCGGCTGGATTRACAAGAAGTTAAGCTTTATTTTGATGTATCACACTTGTRATTTTATGAAAGTTAAATAGGTACAACATCACCGGATGTGGGACGCTACCRTCCCACCTGCCCRTAAGAAGTTACAAAGTGCATTACTTTTCAATGTTCTCTCATGATCCAGATAGTAGTATATTGTTACTGTACAGTGCCCCACTGTACATTGCTGTTCCGACTGTACAGGTGTACAGATGTACAGGTGTTCCGACTGTACAGGTGTTCCTACTACACATGTGTACAGGTGTTGCTACTGTACAGGTGTACATGTGTTCCTACTGTACAGGTGTACAGGTGGTGCAACTGTACAGGTGTACAGGTGTACAGGTGTTCCTACTGTACAGGTGTACAGGTGGTGCAACTGTACAGGTGTACAGATGTACATGTGTTCCTACTGTACAGGTGTACAAGGTGGTGCAACTGTACAGGTTACAGGTGTACAGGTGTTCCTACTGTACAGGTGCACAGGTGTTCCTACTGGTACAGGTGTACCGGTGTTGCTACTGTACAGGTGTCAGTGTACAGGTGTTCCTAACTGTACAGGTGTACAGGTGTTCCTACTGTACAGGTGCACAGGTGTTCCTACTGTACCGGTGTACGGTGTTCCTCCTGTACAGGTGTACAGATGTTGCTACTGTACAGGTGTACAGATGTTCCCACTGTACAGGTGTTCCGACTGTACAGGTGCACAGGTGTTCCTACTGTACAGGTGTACAGGTGTTGCTACTGTACAGGTGTACAGATGTACATGTGTTCCTACGTGTACAGGTGTAGGTGGTGCAACTGTACAGGTGTAACAGGTGTACAGGTGTTCCTACTGTACAGGTGCACAGGTGTTCCTACTGTACAGGTGTACGTGTTGCTACTGTACAGGTGTACAGATGTACAGGTGGTTCCTACTGTACAGGTGTACAGGTGTTGCTACTGTACAGGTGTACAGATGTTCCCACTGTACAGGTGTTCCGACTGTACAGGTGCACAGGTGTTCCTACTGTACAGGTGTACAGGTGTTGCTACTGTACAGGGTACAGATGTCCATGTGTTCCTACTGTACAGGTGTACAGGTGGTGCAACTGTACAGGTGTACAGATGTACAGGTGTTCCTACTGTACAGGTGTACAGGTGTTGCTACTGTACAGGTGTACAGATGTTCCCACTGTACAGGTGTTCCACTGTACAGGTGCATCAGGTGTTCCTACTGTACAAGGTGTACAGGTGTTCTACACTGTACAGGTGTATAGGTGTACAGTGTCCGACTGTACAGATGTGTTCCTACTGTACAGGTGTACAGTGTTGCAATCTGTACAGGGTACAGGTGTACAGGTATGTTCCTACTGTAGCATGTGTACAGGTTGTTGCTACTGTACAGGTGCACAGTGTTCCTACTTACAGGTGTCCACTAGGTGTTCCTAGTGTACATTGTACAGGTGTTCCTATTTGTAACAGGTGTACAAGGATGTTCCATACGTGTACAGGTGCAACGACGTGTTTCTCTGTCCCCCACACGGTGACACAGGTGTTCCTGAATTACATTGTGAGGTGCTTCACACTTCATCTCTCACATGTCATTACTCTACCTCTTCAAATGCAGCCTATTCATCCTATTCCAGACATGGCTCTCGAACTGATGTGTCAGACAGGTGATCAGCAACCTCGACCCAACACTGTAATAATAATGTACAAGGTTTGCTCTGTTTAGATTACATCTGACTAGTCCAGCTATGGTAAAAACAGACCCTGCTTTATTTAGCCTTTGATTTCCCAGGTCTGGATTTGACAAGGTCCCTATAGAATGATAAGCTCCACAATAATAGGCTCTGGGGTTATTACCACTGCACTTGACTTGCTCCACCAACCTGCTGCTGCACTAAATGAATAAAAGAGAGTGTTGTTTAAAAAGCTCTCTGTCTGGACCCCAGTGACAGGTCTCAGGTCTCACTACCATTTCAGTCACTGGACCGGAGCGTGACAACCTTTAATGCAGCTATGGACCAATGCTGGTAACACTTTATGATATTTCATGAATAAGCATGAAACTAACAGGCCTCGTTTACTATAGCAGTTACATGTTTCATGTCCTCAATCATTCCAAACGCTAAAATCCAGTAGCTCTACATGTTGAAAATCAGCTATGAACCGGAACTCTAAATTGTTTTGTGTCAGTAAACCCATAACATTCTACGTTGGTTTAGTGTGAAAGTGAATTATAGTTCAAGAAACACAAAGCAAGATCAGATCAGTGGAGGRCACACACTTCCAGAGGTTTGCTGTGACAAGACATTTCCTAAACATGTGTGACAGGGTCAAGATTTGTCCCTGTTAAAAGTACTAGTCATTTTGAGTATGTGTGTTGAATCTGCTCAGTAATTGACTATGTTTGTCTGGTTACATCGAGGTTAACAARGTCATTGAGCTCCGGCGGGAGAAATCAATAGGCGAATATCACAGCCAATCACAACACTGGTGGGTAAGTAATACCGTGAAACACTRTCATTCCTCTATTAATGCAGATATGTTATTTTCTGAAATTACAAGCAGAACTCCTACGTGTAGCACCTTTAAAGCTTCCTTCCATTGAAACTGTAATAACATTGTAATGAACTTTATATTTTTGTAATTCTGTGTTYGGGTGATGTGTTTCCTTGGCTTTGTACCTAGTTCAAGTCTACATTGGCTCTTCCCTATCATTGCAACATGTGGGTGTTACACATGTGTAACACATTCCTAGGGTTAAATTATCTAGAACAGAATTCACCACATTAACCAGTATTCCATCCTACCATTTCATGCRGATGATTTACCTGACTCATCAAAAAAGTCACGACCGGGCTGACGGAAACAGGAAATGCCTGTATCTTTATCGTAAACACATTAGATGTGTTTGTGTCTGTAAAATTAATTATGTAAGAAATGGCGGTGGAAACGCCTTTATGCGCAAATATTTATTTAATAACCATCATATTGAAAACTTGGAGTCACGAGATGATATTTTGTGGCCCACTACGACTTATGTGGCCCACTACGAGRAAAGCATGCAGTTTCTTAGGTTCACAGGTTAAATAAGTTATGATGAACTTCACAGGGTGGTGAAAGGGCACGGCGATGAGCTTGATGCTCCTTTCCAATAAATATTGAGGGTCTTATTCTTATCACATGATGATCGATGCTTGGCTGCTGCTTGACAAAAATAATCTCGCTTTTATGCAGAATAATCTCATGTATTTGTATTTATTATGGATCCCCATTAGCTGTTGCCAAGGCAGCTACTACTCTTCCTATTGTACAGCAAAATGAAGGCAGTTCTACATTATTTTAAATKACAATACGTTCATAACAGATTTCACAACATATTAAGTGTGTGCCCTCAGGCCTCTACTCTACTACCACACATCTATAACACAAAATCCATGTGTACGTGTGTGTATAGTGCGTAGGTTGTCGTGTGTTTGTATTCATGTGTCTATGTTTGTGTTGCTTCACAGTCCCCACTGTTCCATAAGGTGTATTTTTATCAGTTTTACTGCTTGCATCAGTTACTTGGTGTGGAACAGAGTTCCATRTAGTTGTGRCTCTATGTAGTACTGTGCACCTCCTTTAGTCTGTTCTGGACTTGGGGACMGTGAAGAGACCTCTGGTGKCATATCTTGTGGGGTATGCATGGGTGTAGGTAGCCTACCTACACTGTATCTGCGAGCTGTTGGCTAAAGCTCACGTGCCAAGACTAAASTGGGCACATTTGCTATTTAACGCAACAGTTTCTGTGACAAAACCAYCAGTAGAGTTGAAAATGCGATGAAAACCCAATTYAACTTGTATTTCTTATTCGKTACATGGGAATTTAACTGCAAAAGTTATTTTACTGTGCACTTTGTAATCAMGCACAGTCTTTTACCAGAAATACGTCCGTTTGATGGAAACACATCTCTGGTGAGAAAATGTGCATATTGTTTTATGCAGATGTAAGAATATTTGTATGAAAATCTGTCGCCAATTGGATGGAAACCTAGCTACTCTTGTTGATTTATCTTATTTCTTGGTATGAATTCAGATGTTCTACACATGTTCAGATTAATGCCAAAACTCCGATCAAGATCAACAACATCCCCAAATACTTTAGCTKATACTCATATGACTAGCCTGCTTCATTGCAACACAATTTAAAACGGTCTGAAATAAATGTCTACAAGTTTTCCATATTGTCTATGTTCCCAAAGTAGCAGACGTCTCATTGTTCAATTGAAAGTYGTATCAGTTTCTTATCAACCAACGTCTGTAATGACTGATGTATTCGTAATTCAGAATCACTATACAATCTTGCGACCATAGAAGTAGAATTTGCCTTTTGAGCCTTTATGCCTTTCAGCTATGCTTTTTAGCCATACTCTACCACCATGCTATTGGCCTTGGCTTTTTTTAGTCTCTGGTGCTATTAGTCTTAGCATTTTCACATGATGACTTGTATTACAAATTTTACTTTGACTGGATCCTGGAAGTCAAATCTCCTTTATCTTTTCAAAGTCAACTTGCTACTGCTAAAATGACTGTTTATTAAAACACGTTTTGAGATGTTCACAGACCTTCATGCCCTGTAGCTGTGTCTTTCTAGTCAGGTCGTCTTAGGTGAAATAGGAGCAGATCCTCCTCTTCCCTTTGGAAACCTAGACGGTCATGCGGGAGAACCACCTGACACATAAAAAGGAACGACAGGGCTTATGGAAACACGAAATGTCGGTACAATTTCATAAATGCTGACAGGCAATTAGTTCGACATGATGSATTATTAATGTGTCTGTAAAATGTATTACGSGAAAAATTGTGGTGGAAATGCCTTTGTGCGCAAATATTAAAATATTAACCATCGTATCTAAATGAACTTGGAGTCATGCGATGATATGGGCCAACATGGAAAGGTATGAAAGGTTTTTAGGCAGATTAAATAAGTTACGATGAACTTCCCATAGTGGTTAAGTGCACAGTGATCCGTCACATTTCCAATAGGCTAAACATTGAGGGTATGCTATTATTTGAATGCTAGTGACATGATGATCGGTACTCTTCCTCTTCTCCAGATCTCATCRTATAACCCACTTTATCAGTGGAGTCTTATCTAGAGAGCACACGTTTGCTATTTTTCATTTTTTATGACAAAACGATCGGTAGAGTTGAAATTGCGATGAAAACCCRTTTAACTTATGTTTTTTTATTCGGTACATGTGAACTTAACCGCAAAAATAATTGTATGTGCACTACATAATCAAGCACAGTCTTTTATCAGCAGCAAGTCAGTGGGCTTGTTCAACATGKCAGCCGACAGTGCAGGCGACTGCGGACGGACTGATCTACAAATCAACTTACACAAACAATAATGAGTAGTTATTTATGATGCAAAGCGTGGATGTAAAGATGAGGCGAATAACTTCTCTTTTAGATTATTCATATTTAATATCCAACTGCTWGCTTCACATAGAACATGTCATACATCAAAGGCTAGTTCAAAAGCCCACCCGGGAACATGCATGAACTCCAATCAGGTCCAGTATTGCATAGAGTGATTATGCCCTCTCCTGGCAAGGAGACAGTCACAGTACATCACTTCCTACATACCATTCCCGCTTAAAAAAAGAAACGTGCCCGTTTTACAGTTACTTTTAAATTTAGAAGTAAAAGAACCGTAAAGCATGAGAACAACATGTTATCTTAGCACAGTTAGTTGTTAGGGGATAACACATGACAGTAATACACATTGTTACTAGACTGTGACTAGAATATGTAAACACAGAACACTTTCAGATAAATCAGATAAATATACTTTTGACCAGACAGGGAGTTTGTTTGTATTTTCGTCACTCATGTTTTCTGTTTTTTTTCTCTTCTTCTTTTTCTTTCAATTGTCCATTAGCAGTCGTAGTCCATCAGCCCCCTTCTGTATAGTACGGGTCATGTAAGGTGCAGCAACAGGTGCTCTGCAGGGACATTGCTCAGGACAGTCCATCAGCCCCCTTCTGTATAGTACGGGTCATGTAAGGTGCAGCAACCGGTGCTCTGCAGGGACTGTCCTGAGCAATGTCCATAGGCATTGTAGCCTGATTCAAAGGGCAGGAATATAAGGGGACAAAGGGGTCTGGTGCCCTTGGGGGACCTGGGGGAGTGCTTAGACTCTCACAGGAGTAGCTGACAGTGGGGCTGCCTGTACATCACTTTCTACATTTGTAGATCAGTCAGTCAGTTACCATTTACCCACAATGCATCATGGATTTGATGCTCTCGAATGTTGCCAATGTGATGGAAACACGCCTCTGGTGGGATAATTAGGATTGTGTTTTTGTGGATTTTAGAATAWTTACATGAACTGGATGAAAACGTATCTACAGTTCTAAAAGGAGCATAAACAGGAAAAATACTTCAGTGTGTTTGAGCTGTTCTGTGAAGGACCTCATGAACACTATGATAAATGATGGTGAAATGATTGAATACACAGAGACACACAAGGAGATGTTCCACCCATCTCTTCCTCTTGACTAGGGTCACATTTCTCCTTGTGGTGCAATACCGGACAAAGTCCCCTGTTTAGGGGACCTGCATGCTCTGCTGCCGGTTCCGACCGACATTTTAGCTTATAAATCKATCTATATACACCATAGATTGAAATGGCTTGCATTGAGCGGTAGTGCTGGTTCTCACGGACACATGAGAATATAGTTTCGCCTGCGTGACGTACAGTAGATGTGAAACCTGACACCACTTGAATCTGGGATGTTCCCCCCTACTCACATTCACTCTTGACTGTCCAACTCCTGGCTGACCCATACGCCACAGCCACTGACAAAGCACATGCCTGCAATCCTTACACATAGTGCAGAAGGAGAGAGTGGGTTCATCACTGTAGCACATTCAGAAATCCATTTATAGCCAACTTCATCAAAGTAACCGAAAATAATTCATTGATTTTAAACCCCAAAAATATTTCTGGATAAATATGAGATGAAAGGCGAGTTCCTTACGAGTTCAGGAAGCCAAGCTGGAGCTGTGTGTGGCGTTGGCAGCGGTGGGGGCAGATGTTTTGATCAAGAGAGACCTTTAGAAACATTTTCTCTTACACTAAACATACAAACATGCATTTTACAGTTATAAGGAAGGTGAAATCTTAGAGTTAGTCGTTTTATAATATGATTCTACTATATTTAGAAAGCATATAAGCAATGTTCCCTCAAACATTTTGGGGCACTGAGTAAAATTTTTGGTTTTGTGAGCAGAAACTTGAACATTGTGAGATTTTTGTGCAACTTCAGGCTCGCGTTTACAGTGAACACTTTACAAAATAAAATTATTATTACTTATTATAACCATACAGATAATTAGACAATGTAGGCTACCCCTCTGCCTATTGGCTTATTTGCACATTCAAGCCTGTCTCAAAATACAACACTGCCCCTTTAAATACAACTTTCTATCCCTTTAAATATGACTTTTTTAATTGTCTCATGGCTTTACAATCCTTTAATAAGTGACATCAATAAGAGACCATAGCTTTCACCTGGATTCACCTGGTCAGTCTGTCATGTTGAGAGCAGGTGTTCACAATGTTTCTGTAGTCAGTGAATAAACAGTAGATAAGTACAATCATCACCACTCTTGAAGAGAGCATCCGTTGCTATTTTCACATTTGTTTTATAAGATTGAACGGGTTGCTTTTTAAATCTTGGTACATTCTGTACTAGCCATCCCACAAAGGATATTCCCTCAAGGAAAAATAATAGTTATTTGATGTGAATTTTAATGACAGGTGAGACTGCTTTCCGCCCAATCATCATTTTTATATGAGCCAGAGGGGAAAAGTGATTTCCCCAATTCCTTCCTCTGTTCTCACACAGTATTGGTCTTGGCTCAGTGATGTTCAGCACTGGTTCCTGGTGAGCAGGTTAGAACGTCTAAGGATAACAATAGAAGGTATTCATAGACCGCTTTTACCCCTCTGAGACTGAAATAGTTAGTCTCCTCAAGAACAACTTGAGCTGTGCGCTATCTATTGGGTGATGATGCATTGAACAACTGAAATAACAGCTATTGTGTAGTTCTACTGCATGCTCTCGCCGTAGCAATGAATACATGTATATACTTACCTCCACTTTGTTTGCCAATGGTATGAGCATGACCCCAAAATGMCCTTTTTGGAATAGTTATCAGTGCTTCCATTAATTCATCACAGCTCGTCAAATATTCTTCCAGCTAGAGCACAATGCTATCAACATTCCTTTCTGATGGAAAGTTCACAACATTTATGATTCAGATCGTAATGCATTAATATACAAACAATAGCCTACAGCAGAGCACATTGAGCTGGGGAACCTCAGTTGGTATGAATGGGTTTCAGCTTCCAAGGATCAAAACAAGTTAAGTAGTCAGAGGTTCTGTTTCCAAATGTTTATGAAAAGTAGACCTCTTCTCTTGAGCCCGAACCTCATTGTATCCCCATCTCGTCAAATAGACAAAAGTTATACAAACATACAATAAAAGGTTTTGTTTCCCCACCAACACCCAGACAATGCTTGTTTTGACTTCTTGTTGTGGGATCACACACCATGATATTCAAACAACTTCTAACAAACATGTATAGCTTTGTGTTTAGGAGATTACAACTGTGAAAACAACACTCGTTGCTGCACATGTATGAAGTTGTGTTTGTATGGTGTTGTGGCATGTAGCTTCACCATGGGAGCGCCATTGTAAGCCAAGGGGAACAACAGGGAGGTAGGAAGCGGGTTGAGCCCTTCACAGAGTACGTGCTTACCCAATGAGGGATCCTCCTATTTCCTTTTCATGTGAATGAAAACAATGCTTGGCCTTTGGTCATTGACCGATAATGCCTTCACCTCACCTGACTAAAATGTTACAAGACTTCATTTATTTGGTTTATCCAATTTCCTTGATCTCTTGCGAGGTATAACGAAAGTATTAAAAAAATATATATATTTATAAAGAACAATGTTGATTTTAGCTCATACTGCTCTGAAGGTATTTCTTCCTACAGGATTGTTTGTGAAAGGTATTCAAATTCTTCATGCCAAACATAAATATCACATGCATGTCATACTGAAGAGACATGTGATATACCCTCTCTGGACAGTTTATTAGGTGCACCACCCCGTTCACGAAAATGATTCGCTACTATAGACAGTGAAACACGTGGCCGTGGCTTCCTATATAAAGCAGGCAGACAGGCATCGAGGCATTCACTTACTGTTCAATTGAACGTTAATATGGACAAAGCGAGTGACCTAAGTGACTTTTAGCATGGTATGATCGTCGGTGCCAGGCACCTGGTTCTGGTATCTCGGATCCGGCTGACCTCCTGCGTTTTTCACACACGTGTGTCGAGAGTTTACAGAGAATATAGCGACAAACAAAAAACATCCAGTCAGCAGCAATCCTGTGGGTGAAAACAGCTCGTTGACGAGAGGTCRAAGGAGAATGGCAAGAATTGTGGAAGCTAACAGGCGGAACACAAACAGGCWAATAAAGGCGCACTACTACAGTGGTGTGCAGAAAGACATCTTAGAATGCACAACTCGTCGTTCCTTGTTCCTTGGGCTATAGTAGCWGACGACCACACCGGGTTCCACTTCCTCTCCTAACAGCTAAAAACAAGAAGAAGCGACTCCAGTGGGAACGTGAACACCATCACTGCACAATTGAGGAGTGGAAAGACATTGCCTGGTCTGACAAATTCCAATTCCTGTTGCATCATGCTGATGGCAGAGGCAGGATTTGGCGTTAGCAGCATGAGTCCATGGCCCCATCCTGCCTGGTGTTAACGGTACAGTCTGGTGGTCGTGGTGTAATGGTGTGGGGGAGKTTTTCCTGGCACACATTAGGTCCCTTGACACCAATTGAGCAACGTTTCCATGCCCTGATGAATTAAGGATGTTCTGGAGGCAAAGGGGAGTCTGACCGGTACTAGATGGGTGCACCTAATAAACCTATCACTCACTGTATGTCAGTAAGAAGCAGCAGGAGCAGTATGCCACGCAGCTCATACATGCAGTGTTTATTTATAAACCTTTCTATCCCTGTTAAGGAGCAATTCCTCAGTCATCAACACATTGTTTTCTCAAGTTCAGGCCTTCCAGCCCTTCTGGTGCTCCAGGGAGGTGGTTGTACTCATTATCAGTGCTGAAACGTGATAGGAGTAGAGCTGGAGAGGAGCAGGAAAAAAGGAGGGAGAGGTGGATAGGATGAGTAGAGGGGGAGAGGAGGAAGAGTAAAGAGGGAGAGGAGGAGTAGAAGGGGGGAGGAGTACAGGTGGAGAGAAGCAGGAGGAGAGAGAGTGGAGAGGAGGAGTGAGGGGGAGAGGAGGAGGAGTAAGAGGGAGAAGGGGTGAAAAGGAGTAAAGGGGAGAGGAGAACAAGTTGAGAGGTGGAGAGGTGGAGAGGTAGGGAGGAGGAGAGGTGGAGAGGGGAGAAGAGGAGAGTGGAGAGGAGGAGAAGAGGAGGAGGAGAAGTGGAGAGGGGAGAGGAGTGCAAGTGGAGAGAAATAGAGGTGGAGTAGAGGCATGTGGCGAGAAGGAGAGGAGGAGGAGTGGGGTAGAGGAGTAGAGTGGGAGAGGAGGAAAGGTGGAGAGGAGGAGAGGTGGAGAGGACGAGGAGAGCAGGAGATGTGGAGAAGAGGAGAGGTGGAGCGGATTTAAGAGGGAGCTGGAGCAGGGAGGGAGGAGAGGAAAAAGGAGTACAGGTGAGAGAAATAGAGGTGAGTAGAGGACATGTGGAGAGAAGGAGGAGGAGGAGAGGATGAGGAGAGGAGAAGAGGTGGAAATGAGAAGTAGAGGGGGAGAGGAGGAGAGGATTACAAGTGGAGAGAACAGAGGTGGAGTACAGGACATGTGGAGAGAAGGAGGAGGGGGAGAGGAAAGGTGGAGAGGAGGAGGAGGAAGGGGAGAGGTGAAGAGGGGAGAGGAGTACAAGTGGAAAGGAAGAGAGTTAGAGAGGAGGAAAGGTGGAGAGGAGGAGGAGAAGGGGAGGAGGAGGAGAGGGGGAGAGGAGAGAGGGGAGAGGAAGAGAGGTGAGAGGATTTAAGAGGGAGAGGGGTAGAGGAGTAGGATGGATGAGAGGATGAGAAGAGTACAAGTGGAGAGGAAGAGAGGCGGAGAACAGGTGGAGAGGGGGAGAGATAGAGAGGAGTACAAGTAGAGAGGAGACGGGTGGAGAGAAGGAGAGGAGGAGAAGGGGGAGAAGAGTGGAGGGGGAGAAGAGTGGAGGAGGAGAAGAGGGTTAAAGGAGAGAGGGAGAGAGGAGTAGAGGAGAAGAACTGGAGAGGAGTGCAGGTGGAGAAGAGTACAGGTGGAGAGGAGTACAGGTGAGAGTGGGAGAGTAGAAAGGTGAAGAGGAGGCATAGAGGAGTAGAGAAGGAGGGGGAAGAGGAGGAGGAGAGGTGGAGGGGAGAGAATGAGAGGTGGAGAGGAGTTCAAGTGGAGAAAAATAGAGGTGAAGTGGAGGAGAGGTGAAGAGGGGTGAGGAGGGGAGGTGGAGAGGAGTACAAGTGAGAGGAAGTGAGGTGGAGTAGAGGAGTAGAAGGGGAAAGGGGAGAAAGAGGAGAGACGGAGAACAGGTGGTGAGGAGTTAAAGCGGAGAGGAGTACAACTGGAGAGGAGGAGAGGTGGAGAGGTGGAGAGGATGAGAGAGGAAGGAGGAGAGGAGGAGAGGTGTAGAGATGAGAGGAGGAGAAGAGTACATGTGGAGAGGATGAGAGGAGGAGAGAGGGGGAGAGGAGGCGAAGTAGACAGGAGTACAAGTGGAAAGGAAGAGAGGTGGATAGGAGGAAAGGTGGAGAGGAGGAGGAGGAGGAGAGGAGTAGAGTGGGAGAGGAGGAGGTGGGAGGAGTAGAGGAGGAGAGGAGGAGGAGAGCGGGAGAGGTGGAGAGGAGGAGAGGATTTAAGAGGGAGAGGAGTAGAGAAGGAGGAGAGGAGGAGAGGAGTACAAGTTGACAGCGAGAGAGGTGGGGAGGAGGAGAGGAGGAGAGGAGTACATGTAGAGAGGAGTACAAGTGGAGAGCGGGAGAGATGTAGAGGAGTACAAGTGGAGAGGAGGAGAGGTGGAGAGAAGAGAGGAGTAGAGGGGGAAGATGGAGGGGAGAAGAGTGGAGGGGGAGAACTGGAGAGGAGAACAGGTGGAGAAGAGTACAGGTGAGAGTGGGAGAGGTGAGAGGTGAGAGGAGGTGGAGAGGAGTAGAGGAGGAGAGGTGGAGAACAGGTGGAGGAGTAAAAGTTGAGAGGAGTACAAGTGGAGAGGAGGAGAGGTGGAGAGAAGGAGGAGGAGGGGGAGGAGAAAGAGGGGGTGATGTGGACAGGAGTACAAGTGGAACGGAGAGAGTTAGAGAGGAGGAAATGTGGAGAGGAGGGGAGGGGAGAGGAGGAGAAGAGGAGAGGAGTAGAGGCGGATGTAGTGGAGGAGTAGGTGGTGAGGAGGAGGAGGAAGGTGGAGATGAGGAGTAGGGGGGAGAGGGGGGGGAGTAGGAGAGGTGGAGAACAGGTGGAGAGGAGTACAAGTGGAGAGGAGCACAGGTTAAGAGGAGTACACGTGGAGAGGAGGAGAGGTGGGGGAGGGGCAGAGGAGGAGAGGTGAAGAGGAGGAGGAGGAGGAGAGGGGGAGAGTAGAAGAAGAGGAGATGAGTACAGATGGAGAGGAGGAAAGGTGTAGAAGAGAAGAGGAGGAGAGTGGGATAGGTGGAGAGGGATTTTGGGGGAGAAGAGGAGAGGAGGAGAGGGGGAGAGAAGGAGGCGGAGGGGAGTACAAGTTGAAAGGAAGAAAGGTGGAAAGGAGGAAATGTGGAGAGGAGGAGGAGGAGAAGGAGGGGAGATGAGGAGGGGAGGAGTAGAGGAGGATAGGAGTGAAGGAGTACAAGTGGAGAGGAAGAGAGGTGGTGAGGAGGAGAAGGAGAGATGGAAAGGAGGAGAGGAGGAGAAGAGGAGTAAAGGGGGAGAAGGGGTGAGGAGGAGTGGAGGAGAAGAATTCGAGAGGAGTACAAGTGGAGAGGAGCACATGTTGAGAGGGGGAGGGGAGTACAAGTGGAGAGGAGGAGAGGTGGAGAAGASGAGAGGTGAAGAGGAGGAGGAGGAGGGGGGAGAGTAGAAGAAGAGGAGAGGAGTTAAGGAGGAGAGATGTAGGAGAGGGTAGAGTAAGAGAGGGAGAGGAGTAGAGATGGAGAGGAGAAGAGGAGAGGAGTTCAAGTGGCGAGGAGTTCAAGTGGAAAGGAGGAGAGGTGGAGAGGAGGAGAGGAGATGAGGTGGATAGTAGTACAAGTGTAGAGAAGGAGAGGTGGTTGAGAGCAGTGCAGAGCTGAGTTCTAGGAGGCTACAGGCAGCAGGTAGCAGAATAGATAGCAGTAAAGGAAGAACTTCTGCTGCTGTTGCTACTACTCTGTCCAAGAACACGCTGGARAGCTGACCTTGAGGGRAACAGAGAAAATTGACAGGGGGCAGAGCGGTAACAAGGGCCAGCGATATATCAGTCAGGCAATCTGGAGCACTTTATCCGATGGGGGGTCAATTCCTGCAGCAGCGACGAAGATCAGTTTTCAGGCTTCAACACGCGCTCAAAGGGATAGGTTAGATCGATCCATTTCTGAATGACTGGGCCACCAATCAAATCCCAGCAAATCATTCAGACACAAAATAGAGTGCAGAGTATTTGTATGGATTTGTGATGCAAGGAGAGCAACAACAGATGTCTGTACTCTATATGTACCTCTGAATATCCCTCTATGTGTACCTGTATATGTCCATCTATATGTACCTCTATATGTACCTCTATGGGTAGCTCTATATGTACCTCTATGTGACTCTGTTACCTCTATGTGTAGCTCTTGTACATCCCTCTATATGTACCTCTATGGTAGCTCTATATGTACGCTCTATGTGTACTTATATGTCCATCTATAATGTACCTCTATTGTATTCTATGGGTACTCTATATGTACCTCTATTGGTACTCTATGAGTACTCTATTATATGTACCATCTATGGGTAGCTCTAATGGTAGCTCTATATGTGTACCTCTATGGTGTACCTTCTATATGTACCTCTATGGGTACCTCTATGTGTACCTCTATTTGTACCTCTATGTGTACCTCTATGGTAGCTCTATTATGTAGCTCTATATGTACCTCTATGGTGTAGCTCTATATGGTACCTTATGTCTCTATGTGGTACTCTATATGTACCTCTATGATGTACCTCTATGTGTAACCTCTATAGTGTACCTCTATGTGTACTCTATGTGTTCAACCTCTAATGTGTATCTATGTGGTACCTCTATGGGTATCTCGCTCTATATGTCCATCTATATGTACTCTAAATGTACCTCTATGGGTAGCTCCTATAGTACCATCTATATGTACCTCTATTGTAACCTCTATGGTATCAGCCTCTATTGTACTCTAATGTGTATCCTCTAATGTGTACCTCTATGTGTTAGCCTCTATGTACAGTCCTCTATATGTACCTCTAATGTGTACCTCTATTGTGTAGCTCTATATGTACCTCTATGTGTACCTCTCTGGGTAGCTCTATATGTACGCTCTATGTGTACCTCTATGTGTAGCTCTATCCATGTACCTCTATGTGTAACCTCGTCTATGTGTACACTCTATGTGTACCTCTATGTGTACCTCTATGTGTAGCCTCTGGTAACATCCCTCTATACTGTACCGTTATGTGGTACCTCTATTGTAGCTCTATGTGTACCTCTATGTTGTACCTCTATGGTGTACCTCTATGGGTACTCTATATGGTACCTCTATATGTGGTAGCTCTATATGTTACCTGCATCTATATGTACCTCTATATGTACCTCTATGTTGTTAGTCTAATGTACCGTCTATAAATGTACCCTATGGGTGTAGCTCTATAGTACTCTATGGTACTCCTATATGTCCATCTATATGTACCTCTATTGTACCTCTATGGGTAATGCCTATATGTACCTCTATGTTTTAGCTTATGTTACCTCTATGTGTAGCCTCTATATGTACTCTATATGTACCTCTATGTGTACTTCTATGTGTACCTCTATGTGTAGCTCTATATGTACCTCTATATTGCTCTATGTGTTACCTATCTATGTGTCTCTATATGTACCTCTTAATGTAGTACCTCTATATGGGTACTCTATTGTCCTCTATGGGTAGCTCTATATGTACCATCTATATGTACCTCTATAATGTACTCTATTGTGTCTGTAGCTCTATATGTACTCTATATGTACTCTAGCTTTATGATGTACTCTATCTGTAGCTCTATAAACTCTTGTACTCTATATGTACCTCTATGTGTACCTTATAGTGTACTCTATGTAGCTCTATATGTACCTTCTATATGTTACGCTCTATGTGTACCTTCTATGTGTATGTGAGCTCTATGACTTATGTCACCTCTATGTGTCCTCTATATGTACCCCGGTACTCTATATGTACCTCTATGGTACTCTATATGTCTCATCTATATGTACCTCTATGATGTACCATCTATGGTACTCTATATGTTACCTCTATGTGTAGCTGCTATATGTACCTCTATATGTACCTCTATGGGTAGCTCTATATGTACCTCTATGGTAGCTCTAATGACCTCTATATGTACCGCTATTTGTACACTCTATTGGTAGCTTAATATGTACCTCTCTGGTACTCTTATATGTACTCTACTAGCTTAGCTCTATATGTACTCTAATATGTACCTTCATATATGTACTCTATGTGTACCTCTATGTGTAGCCTCTATGTGTACAGCTCTAATATGTACCTCTATATGTTACGCTCTATATGTCCTATGTATGTAGCTCTGTATGTAACTCTATATGTAGCCTTGCTGTGTTTATTTTTTATTACCAGGCAAGTCATGTTAAGAACCACATTCTTATTTAAAATGAACCGGCCTAAACAGGTGAACAGGGGTTAACTGTTCGTAACCTTTGGTTACTGACCCAACCCTCTAACCACGCAAGGTCACCTGCCTGCCTCTGCCCTAGGCCCACTGGCCGACCTCTGACCAACTAGGCCACCTGCCGACCTCTACCACTAGGCCGACCTCCGCCTTACCTACTAGCCACTAGGCCACCTCTAGCCGACTCTGACCCTGACCACCTGCCGACCTCTGACACTAGCACCTGCCGACCTTGACCTACTAGGCCCAACCTGCCGACTTCTACACTAGGCCACCTGCCCGACCTCTGACCACTAGCCACACGCTGCCGACCTCTGACAGCTGAGGTTATCTGAAAGGCCTCTGACCACTAGGCTACCTGGCACCCTCTGACACATAGGCCACTCTGACACCCTGACCACTAGGGCACCTGGACACCCTCTATGACCACTAGGTCTACCTGGACGCCCTCATGACCACTAGGCACCTGCCACCCCTCTGACCACCAGGCTACCTGACGGCCCTCTGACCACCAGGCTACCTCACGCCACTCTGACCCCAGGGCCTGACGCTGACACAGGTTGACGCCTCTGGCCACAGGCTTACCTCTACGCCCTCTGACCACCACCGGACTACACCTGAAGCCCTTGACCACAGGCTACCTGACGCCCTCTGACCACCAAGGTCTGACCCCTGCTGACGCACCCTACTACTGACCACCAGGATTACCGTGACGCCCTCGTCTGACCACCAGGCTACCTAATCCCTTGACCAGCACTAGCGCACCTGCCACTGATACGCCATCCTGACCACCAGGCTACCTGACGCCTGACAGCCACCTCTGACCACCAGGCTATGGACTCCTCGACCCTTGACACTGCTCCTCACATCAGAGCTCCTGACAGCCCCTCTGACCACCATGACTACCTGCTACGCCCTCTGACCAGTACCGCATCGACCCACTCTGCGAGTGCCATAAGCAACCTGCTCCTTGCAGGCTCCTGGCCCCTCTGACCACAGCCTACACGCTGACGCCTTGACCACCAGGCTATACCTGCTGACGCCCTCCTGACCACCAAGGCTACTGCTTGAAAGCCCTCTGACCACAATCTTACCTGTGAACCCCTCTGCCCACTCAATCTACCTGCTGACGCGCCTCTGACCACACACGTGCGCCTTGACCCCTTGACCGCCTCTGACCACCAGGCTACCTGCCGCCCTCTGACCACCAGGCTTCCCTGCCCCGCCTCATGACCACAGGCTACCTGACCGCCACTCTGACCCGGACACAGGCCACCTGACACCCTCTGACCAACCAGGGCATACCTGCCGCCCTCTGACCACTATTCTTCTACCTGTTTGACGTCCCTCCTGACCCACCCAGGCTACTGAAGCCCTCTGACTCACCATTCACCTGTTGACGTCCTCTGACCACCCCAGGCTACCTGCTGAGCCCTTATGACCACCAGCGTACCTGCTGACGGCCCTCTGACCACCAGGCTACCTTGCCGGCTTATGACCACTGGCTACCTGATGCCCTTGACCTACCAGGCTACCTGACGCCTCATGACCACCCTGCTACCTGACGCCCTCAGACCACCAGGTACCTGCACCCTCTGACCACCCAGGCCACGGCCCGCCCTTGACACCTAGGTTTACCTGCCACCTCTACTCCAGTAACGCCTTGACACTAGGCTACCTGCCGGCAGTCTTGACCACTAGGGCCACCGCCACTAAAAGCCTTCTGACCACCAGGTGCCACCTGACGCCTCTGACCACCGGTCTACCTGCCGCCCTCTGACCACCGAGGCTACCTGCCGGCCTCTGACCACCAGGCTTAACCTGCCGCCCTCTGACCACCAAGCTATGCCCCCTGCCGCACCTGCCCGCCTCGGACCACCAAGCTACCTGCCGCCCCTCTACCACCAGGCTACCTGCCGGCCTCTGCACCACCTGACCCTACCAAGACTACTGCCTCTGACCCGGCTTCCTCGCTTGACCACCAGGCTTCCCTGACGCCCTCTGACCACGGTCCTGCCCGCCCTCTGACCACCAAGCTACCGCCGCTCCCTGACCACCGCCTGCGCTCTGACCCAACTCTGCCTACCCGGCTACCTCCCTTGCCCAGCACCTGCGCCCTCACCACAGGCTCCGCCTGCCTCTGACCACCCACGGCTCCCTGCCGCCCTCTGACCCACCAGGCTACCTGCCGCCCTCTGACCACCAGGCTACCTTGCCGCCCTCTGAACCACCAGGCACCTCGCCTCGCCAGGCTACTGCGCTTCTGACCACACGGCTCCTTCTGCCGCCCTCTGACCACCAGGCACCAGCCGCCCTCTGTGACCACAGGCTAAACCTGCCGCCTCTGACCACCAGGCTACCTGACGCCACCTGTCTGACCACCAGGCTACCTGACGCCCTCTGACCACCAGGCTACCTGACACCCTCTGACCACCAGGCTACCTGATGCCCCTGTATCATCAGCTTTTGGTTTCACTTCAGAACACGTGTTTTAAGGAGGCTCCATCACAATGTCCGGTTCAATCATTTTGAGCATCAAGGAAATTAAACTCGTTATGAACCGTAGCATACAGATGATGTTGCCCATGTATGTCAATGGCATGTCTGAATACCCACATTGATGATGAATACAACAGACACACTCAATTTTCTAAGCAAATTAAACAGCATTTATGCACCCAAAAATATTTTGGAAGAACAGACTAAAACGTAGCATCACATTGTCTTTCAATGTTGCTCTTTTGCAGTTATTGCGCTGGCTAAACATTTAATGATTTCAAATGAATAGCCTTTCTTCCCGGCTGCGTGACCTTTTCTATTCCTGCTTCTGCTTTGGTTCTCAGCGTCTCACTGCACCTCTGAGACAGGCCAGATGGCTGGCCTATTGAGTAACACAATCTGCAAGACAAGAGCAGTGTTCCACCACCACAGTCTGTTGGCTGAAGCCCAACACTCAGTCTACAGATGTACGATCGGAATTTGATCACTCTTTTGTTGCTGAGAGATTTCCTGCACAGCAGGAAATGCAAACTTGTAGTGTATTCGTGCACATTTACGCTGCTGCTATTCTCTGTTTATTATCTATGCATGGTCACTTTAAATCTACCTACATTTACATATTACCTCAATTACCTCAGCTAACCGGTGCCCCTGCACATTGACTCTGTACTGGTATGCACTCGCTATTGTTATTTTACTGCTGCTGTTTAATTATTTGTTACTGTAATTTCTTCTTAAGTTCTTAAAGCATTGCTGGTTAAGGGCTTGTAAGTAAGCATTTCTCTGTAAGGTCTACTACACCTGTTGTATTCGGCGCATGTGCAAGTACAATTTGATTTGATTTTGCTTCAAGGTTTAAAAAGGTTTGTAAAAAGTTTGTAATTTCCACTTTAAAATGTCAGACTTGATTTGCCCTAAYGAAAAATGTATTAACCCCTACAAAAACGCAATTAATTATAATCCACATAAATAATTGACATTTCCTGTTGCTGCAGGATTATTTTCCTGCTATAGCAAACTGGCTCATATTAAGACCCTACATCTGTAGTCTAGTGTAGGAGGTAATGGCCATAGGCCACATACAAAACGAACTCCACCATGGCATTGAATGTCCCCTTCATGGTGTAACTTCCCAGCACTTCCCAACATTGTGCCTTACTTGACAGTAAGGCACAATGTTCTGGAAAGGTCACATAGAAATGTATTGTGTAGAACAGACATGTGTCTTTGCCACGTAGAGTAAAGAATTATGTTAGCTATATACATGACCTTTCTATGCAAAGTCCAGAATGTGACCCTGAAAAATTCTAGCAAGGTAACGTGACCATTGGTATTCAGGCGATGAGTTCAGTATGAGTTCAAGCCACCACTGGTCAGCTGAAAATAAACTGGACATCTTTAAAGGATGAAATGACAGTCCGGTCAATGAGACCACTCATTGTTTTGAGGCGTGCACTATATCGCCATACTGAGGCTCCATACAATTTGGAATTTGGAACCAAAAAAACAATCCTTCAGCGACGTAATTTGAACTTTCATCTATTATTTAGTAGTAACCCCCTGTGGACAAAATAAATCTTGCACACTATTTCCACTAGATCTACTTTTTAGGGGGGGGGGGGGGGGCGTCGGAGGAGGAGCCCGTGAGAGTTCATTAAGATACTATTCAAAGAGGTAGGGTTTCAGACGATTGGAAAAAGATGGGAGGGGACTCCAGTGTCCTAACTTTAGGGGGAAGCTTGTTCCACCATTGGGGTGTCAGGACAGAGAAGAGCTTTGATTGGGCAGAGCGAGAGCTGCCCTCTCTGTAGGAGTGGGAGGGCCAAGAGACCAGAGTTAGTGGAGCGGCGTGCCCGGCCTGGGATGGAGGGTTTGAGCCTGAAGGTAAGGAGGGGCACTTCCCCTGCTGCTCCGTAGTAGAACACAAGGGTTTTGAAGATGATGCTTCGACTGGAAGCCAGTGGAGTGTGCGGAGGAGCGGGGTGACATGGGAGCATTTTTGACGGTTGAACACCAGGCAGGCTGCGGCATTCTGGACAAGTTGCACAAGTGGGGAGCCCAGCTAACAGAGAGTTGTAGTAGTCCAGACCGGAGATGACAAGTGCCTGAATTAGGACCTGCGCCGATTCCTGTGTGAGGAAAGGTCGTGCTCTGCGGATGATGTATTGGACTATTCAGCCACCTACGAATTCAACCTTGATGAAAGGATTCTAACAGCGCATCTACTATAAATAAGACTGAACATGGTATCAAACAGAATACAACATGACATACTGTGTACCCTCTTGAGTATGGAATCCTTGTTTCTTTGATGAATACAAGGCATGAGAGCAATGGATCTACTACACTATTCCAACATGACTGATTTCCTGGTGTCTGTAGCGTTCCACCACAAGATCACATACTTGCACAGAAGTAAACATTTTTGTATAGTCTTCATCCTCTGTGATGACTTGGCCTCCCTGGCACTCTGTTCTTGGCATCTCTGGCCATGCTTCACATTCTCATCATGGTTTGGCTTTAACCATGAACCATTACATGTTCAGCATTATATCTGGAGCTTAATGCATCTTCTCAGGCTAGCAAACCCTTTCATCCATTCATAACTTTATAGGGATATCCCTGCTTGCAGAGCAGACTGGGTTAATGACCAATAAAAGCATGAGAATGCATGGACTCGGTGTTATGGATTGATTGAGCAAGCAGCAGGGAGCATTACCAGGGAGCTCGTATGGGAGAATGTGTTATGTGACGTGAGTTAAGCTACGGCTTATGCCACAGCAATACAGGGATTCTACATTGTGACATGTCCTCATAAAGTAGATATTCTATGCAGTCTGTGATGTTCATGCGTATCTTATCTCACACAGTCCTCATTTTCCACATGAGGAACTAGGGAAAATTGACTTAGAATTGCTCCATGCAAAGTGGTTGCAATTTACATTTATATGGTTGGGAGCTGGTGTCGCCAAAGTGTGGCGCAGGTATGATTTTCAACAACGTTCCAACCAATAATGAATAGCCTTTAAAACACTAGATTGCTGATGCTATGTATTGGCCAATGAGGAGCTTTGAAGCCCCCGGTCGGCCATATTGGTACTCCTCAGAAGAAGCCCTCCTCCATAGACGGGTTGGTTGTTTAGCAACAAAACCGAAGCACAACTACAGTGGGGAGAACAAGTATTTGATACACTGCCGATTTTGCAGGTTTTCCTACTTACAAAGCATGTAGAGGTCTGTAATTTTCTCACAGACATGTTAGTTTTTCTTTAAGAGCCCTCCTGTTCTCCACTCATTACCTGTATTAACTGCACCTGTTTGAACTCGTTACCTGTATAAAAGACACCTGTCCCACACTCATCAAACAGATTCCACCTCTCCACAATGGCCAGACCAGAGAGCTGTGTAAGGACATCAGGGGTAAAATGTAGACCTGCACAAGGCA